>NC_051224.1:8897500-9197500 GCF_015220715.1 Pygocentrus nattereri
CATTTATTGGCCATGTTAAGTAGTCTAATGGTGAGTTTTAATTCAAGGGCAAATTCACTTGACATGTTAGATGTCTAAGGCTACCCAAGCAAAAATATAGTGAGATATGCTGCAGTCCTACATTTAACTCCCCCCAGAATGTCCAAATTTGTCCAAATCAGATTAGACGTCAATGAAGCTAGCAGGCTAACTTCTGGCTTTATTATTAGTTAACTGCTTAAGCTAACTGTTATAAGGTAAGCTGACTGTTAATTCACAGCTGCTCACTATCAATAATTCCTGCACCTTCGAGTCCAATCAACCTCTTATTACAGCTTTCAAACAGGCGGTCTGTGCATTTTAACGAGAATTGGTCTACCATGTTCTCAGATTCATTCCCCTTATTTGCATAAGCAGAGTTGACACGGGTCTGCACAAATGCAGTTTATCCTCTTTGTTTGCCTCCTGTGTGTGGGTGGCGATGTAAATAAGACTAGTAAGATGCTGAAGTCGCAACACAGTCGGATATGCGTCTGACGCCGGGAGCAAATGCGCATTTCCATAGTGCAGTGCTAGCGTTGTTCTCAGCAAGTCAAGCTTTCAGAAACTCATTTCTGCAGACACTGCTATTGTGGAGAGGCTCGTCTAGGAGGCACACGCTCCGCGAATTTTAATATCCATGTTGCTTCCAGTCACAATGGCTGTGCTCCTATACCCTTAATCTGCTCTTACTCAACTGTTATTAATGCCAAAGTAATACTCTCCCATCAGAGTGTGTGCTCTGTGCTGGCCCATATATTACTTTAAACCCTGTTCTTACTGTCAGAGTCTTTTTTCTTCAGTGTCAAATACATACAGTACTGCAAAAAAGACTTAGGTAAGCCAAGAAAATTGTTTCAGGCTATTTATTTGGACAGTGAATGTGTTTCTGCTTTTGAAAACCACAATATAACATGGGAACAAATTAAAATAAATGTTAATACTGCATAGTAGAGGTGGGCGATACATCAAAAATATAATATTGCAGTACTTCTAAGAAATGATATATATATATACACTGTCAGAATGAATATATATATATATATATATATATATATATATATATATATATATATATATATATATATATATATAATTTTTTTTTAGACAACATTTTTTTACACAACATTCATCATCAATCTGAAGAGTGTTCATGGTTCTATATAGAACCATTGTCTTTAATCAAGAACTACCTTTGAGTGTGTGAGTACTGACAATATACACAATCTTCAGAAAAGCATAAAAAATGCAGACATAATTTATCATATATGAATTGTCATATTGCCAACCCATGCTGCATGGTACTATGACATAACTAAAGAATGTTTTCTTTTATACTGGTATGCAAATAAATGACGATAATGCAACGTGCAAACAGTGCAAAAAACAGGCTGATTCCCTCACCTCTTGTGTAGAGTTGCATCCTAAGGTATGTTAGTCCAGTTGTGAGGGGGAAAAAATAAGTGGAAGGAAAAGCCAGTCTCTTGGGGTTTGCTTTTAGCAATTAGCCTGGCATGGAGACTAGCCAGCTTTCCATGTGCACCACCTACAGTGCTTCTCACTCAGCCAGCTATTTCAGACAATGCCTCATTCTCAATTGGCAAGCTTAGAGGCTCAGTGGCTTCTCAGCTAAAACTGATAGTGTGAATGGCTTGTAATATTTACTAAATTCCAGTAGCGTCTGATGGTTGCAGATTAAAGCTGAAGTGTAAGAGACTACTTTCGGACGTAATCTAATAGTATTTATGTTGTTCAATGTTCCAAGATTTCTCATTCTCATGCCTAATTAAAAAAAACAGTCTGGGTTGAAACATTCCTTATAACTTTACTGTGAATTGAGTGGGACTAAACTGCTGTGGGCTGAATGGAGATGTATATGTGAATATGTTGGGTTTTGTAACATCACAAAAACATTGAACTCAAAACGGGTTTCTTTTGCATCTTAACTCTGTGAACTGGGGAGTGATTAGTACATTTTGAAAATAATTTGTGCTTATACACTACATCAAACTCTTATTGCAAGGAAAATTGTTCATGACATGGGCCCTTTAAATATGGTTATTTCAGGGGGTCTGTAACACTGGCTGTAGTTGTCTTACACTCGCATGCTGTCTCGCTAAAGTGTATGTCATGACTTTGTGATCTGTGCTTGCAGAGGCTGATGGGGCCTGATGGCATGTCTCTGGTCAATGGGACGACAGGCTTGCAAGGGGAGGATTACTGGGGAGATGGGGGCGTGTCTCAGGGAAGACCTGCCTCCCCACAGCCCCAGTCCCAGCCTCAACCACAGAGACAGGTCAGCGACGTTTACTCCAACACCCTGCCCGTCCGCAGACCCCAGCCTGCCAAGAACAAGGCCTCTGTGGGTAAGAGACCAGGATGCGTCCTGCTTGACCATTTTTTGTAGGTTATTTGTCATCAGTTTTGAAACCAAAGAGGTTCCAAATCACCATTCCTGGACATGTTGAATTTGCTTGAATTCTGGTAGGTGTTGAACTACATTCACTTTGCACTCTTTTTCAGATGAGTTAGCCATGCAGCTTTGATGAAGCTAAAATAAATATATTTGATATCTTAAATGAAAATAAATGAAGTCTTAGTGAAAATTCTGATATCAGTAATAATTATTGTTCTGTATACTTAATACATTTGCACCCAAGGGCATTTGACTGCCAAGGTCCTTGGGGGACATTTTTATTTTGATTGTCTTCCTGACTTTGTCTTAAATTTGAACAAACTTTAAATGGAATGTAATAGATTTTGTTGAATGTGACCCTAAACCTAATCCTAACCTTAACTTAAAACCTACACCTAATCCTAACTTGACCTCAATACTAAACACATACTTTGCTGACTTTTTCAAAGCAAACATCCTGATCTTATATTGTTTGTTTGTTTTGGATGCCCCCCACAGGTGAGACACGGACTCTGCCCAGGTCCAGCTCAATGGCAGCAGGGTTGGAGAAGAATGGGCGCTCACGTGTGCAGGCCATCTTTTCCCATGCTGCTGGTGACAACAGTACACTGCTTAGCTTCACTGAGGGTGACATCATCACACTCCTGGTGCCTGAGGCTCGAGATGGCTGGCACTATGGAGAAAATGAGAAGAACAAGATGTAAGCCCTCAGTGCCCCAGGCTTGGGCAGGAACTTGTTTTCATTGAGACCCAGGATGTAGATGAACAAAACAAAAACCAGTTCTCACTTGTTATGCTTATTACTGGCTTTAGCACTGTGAGGCAGGAATCAGTTAATATGAATTAGGAAAGCTTCTGTAATAGAAGCTTCAGTGTTATTCGCCTTATCTGATTTAACTTGTAAAGAGCTTGAAGATGCAGTGTACTTTTCTCCATTATTATACATATGTCCATATTGGCCACATCAGCAAAACTGTTTGACATTACTTAACCACTTAATGTGGTTTGAGTCAAAAATCATACTCATGACTTAAGTGTGCTTGAGCTAAGCTTGATTTTCCTTCTCAGGCGAGGCTGGTTCCCCTTCTCTTACACAAGAGTGCTACCTGACAGCGACAATGACAAGCTAAAAGTGAAGTAAGTGACCTGACATGCTCCTGTGCTTAAGCAAGGACACATATATCAGCCAAGGGAATGAAGAAGCTGTGATATGCTTTCATTGCAATGATGTTCTGAAGATTTTATTTAGTTTGTGATCTTTTCTATTTACCGAAGATGTAAAGCATTTTATGGAGATTTGAAAGGGCCCGATGCACGTCTCTTATAGTTCTTGTGTACATGAATGGGGAATTTCATGCTTGGGTTCATTGGTGCTTCAAACAGAATTAACTAGAGACCAAATGAAATGTTTCATTCTGCCTTTAATTGTACTCTTCCTATTAAGTAGCACAGTCTCTAAATGCTGTTAGTGCACCCATTTTAAAGGATAAAGTGATCTGAACTTGATCTGAAATCTGAAATTGTAGATTTGTGGCATGAACTACTAATTTGAGCAAGTAATAGAACAGAACCTTTTGTTGTTTCTAAACATTTTTAATTAACCCCAGTCATGTTTTTTTGTGATTTTTGAGTAAACCACAGTACAGGGCAGCCATTCAGAGCAGAGCCAGTTTATCTTGTATCAGTATTAAAGTCAGAATAACAAAAATAGCCTTTTAAAGGGATAAAGAGGGGTTGTAACATCATAATGTACAAATGTGTTATGACTATTTTGGTACATACAACCACACATTTCAGTTTAAGTGACTACTTATGCCACCTTGATTGCCGACAATCTAAAATAGTTGATTTGAATTCTGGTGTGTATCTTGTATGTTTGTATTTGTTTAGAAGCTGCCATACTGCATCTAACTATAACAGCAGAGGTTGAGGCAGCATTATGATGCATAATTTGATACATTACTTTACAACCTAATGGCTTTTGAGTCATGACCCTAGAGCTTGTGCTTTAAGACGTGAAGACTTTTTACTCTTGTAAAAGTGAAAACGCTGGCCAGCTATTCCCCGTTCACGATCAAGATCAGCAGATAATTAACAAACTCTTCAAGAGCTGGATCGGGTGTGTTGAGCTAAGCAGTAGTTGAAACTGTGCAGGGCAGTAGGTCCATAGGAGCAGGATTAATAAACACTGGACTGCAACAGGTGATCTGCATGAAGGGGTTAAATCAAGAAGTGGCTTTTGGGTGACACTCCTTTTTCGCAGCTGAATAATGTTGCCTCCTAATCACTTCAGTTAAAAAATAAAGCCGTGCTTATGCATTTGGGTGAAGGGCTTCAGCCTTTAGCAGAGCATGTATGGGCTTGAGTAGTTTAGGCTGATTGTACGCTCCTCCTCTAGTCTGCATCATGGAAAGAGCAGCAGCACGGGGAACCTGCTGGAGAGAGACGACACGTCTCTGCCCATGCCTGACTACGGCCTGACTGCCCGTCTGCTGGCCCAGAGCCTAACACAGAACCGCCCACGCCCGTACAGCATGGCTGGCTTCACACAGGTACACACACATACATGCGCACATGCTAAGCTACGCTCTTAAAGATAAAGATGCAGAAAAGGGTTATTTAATATGCAACAGGGAACCACACTTTAAGAACCGTCCATTGAAAGGTTGTTTTGGGCTGTGGTTCTCAAACTCTCACAGTACATGTTTTTGCATCATTCCCAATTTGCAATACTTAGACCAATGTGGACCATATGGGGGGGTCCCTGAGGACCAGTTTAAGAACCACTGCTTTAGGGAACTAAACATGGTTCTTCTATGGTAGTGATTCTTAATCTCCCGGATGGTCCATGCTTTTGCTTAGTACCAGATCATAGGGATAGAGCAAAAATGTGGACCTTTTGAGAACAAATATTCTATGGCAATGCTCCGAGGAATCCTCGTCACCTTTCATTTTTAAGAGGGAACTTAATTTTTTCCTATACTTTCTCTGCAAATTTCTTGGTGCATCTTCTCAGTAATCTTTTCCTCTGAACTCTGATGCTTACTGACTCCCTCTGCTGGTGCAGCAGACACTTGTTACTGATTGCGATGCATGATCTTTTTCTACTAACACTGCTGTGATTTGTTCTTTCTTGAATATTTTCTCTGGCTCTTGCACAGAGCCCTCCAGGGTAGCATTGAAATATTTTTTTACAAATTGCAGCCAGCGATTGAGGATTATGACAGTCATTTTGCCGCAAGGTAAGATTTAATCCGTATGAACCGATATGTTATATGTGTAAGAAGTAAAGTATCAAATGATGCAGCAAGAAGGGTGTAGTAAATGTTAGAATTGCTTGATATGTTAGTAAAATAGTTCTTAATATCCCTTGATTTTCCCTTTTCTTGGCACTTTTTGCTTGTCACCTGTGATTACTTGTTTTTTTCCTGATTTGTCTGAGGAACTCAACAATATCTGTGTTTGAGTGGAGAAGGTTGAATGTACGTCTTTTGTGTTTTTATGTGTGTGTGTGAATGAGCTGGTGGGTTTAAGGGCTGAGAGAAGCATCATCAACATGTGCGATACATCATTTCTGACATCATTTCTGTCCATATCCTGTGTGCCCTGAACTTGCCGTCTCTCTGAGCTGAACCATTAGGGTTCAAACACGTAGACACTGCAAATAATGTTCCGCTCAAGGACATGATTGTGATCAAAACCATTCTCATATCTGGCTCATATTTTTTCTCATATTTTTACACTCGTGAAAATAAAGGTGCTAAAATAGTTCTTTTGCGTTATGACTTTGAACAGTGGTTTTCATCTTGTTCCTCTGGGCTCTCAGACGTTCCACATTTTTGCTTCATCCCCGTGTATTGTCAGGAGTGTTGGAGCAAAAATATGGACCATCTGAGGGCTCAGAGAAATGGGTTGGGCACCACTGCCTTTAAGGAACCTTTCAGTGGATGGTTCTTTAAAGAAATGTGTGAGTGTTTAAAGAACCATCACTTTGGTAAAGATTTTTACAAGCCAAGAACCATTTAGGAGCCTTTGATTTAAAAACTATAGCTTTCTTTAATCTGATGCTCTCGCAGTTTAAGATAACGAAATTTCTTTTTCACATTATTCTCCAAGACCCCATTCACACCTGCCAGACATGCATCTTGGCTGAACCGATCATGAGTGGACTGCTCTAAGTACAGGTGTGGACAGGGTCCTGTGCATTTCGGAGATGTGCCATGACCCGATCACTCAAACCACCATCAAGCAGGCATGATATCACATTTGTAGTGTGAATGCTAAAGCATCCTGAGCATCAACCGCGTCATCACGACAGAGACGAAAGCAGCAGCGTATCTTTCTTCTGTGTTTTTCAGTTAAACCCTTGTGGTTGAACAGGCCATTTGTAGCAGTCCATATGTGTATACAAACAAGGACTTGCGGCACATTGTTGTCTGACCACAAACGTAGGAAGACGTTCATATAGTAGTCTTTCCTGTCATGATTATAAGTGGTCACTGGAAAGGTAACCATAAACGGCTTTATGCTGTCCACTTGTGATCAGATCACTCGAGACAGATGCTAATATCAGGTATGAACAGGGCCCAGTACGCTTTCGGAGCTTCTGTTTTTATTTTTATTTTTTTTCTTGTATACTGAACACAGTGCTCCTCTCTTCCCTGCCCCTCAAAGTCACACCTGCCTCCTTTCCCTTTAATCCCTTCCTCTTTTGGCTGTCTTGTCTTTTCTCCATTTCTCTCTCTAAGTGTGTCCGACCTGGCAAGCTTCCTTCTCTCTTTGTTCCACAGTTCCGATGGCAAATTGATTTCGACAGTGTGAGCACAGACAGGCTTTCAGACACAGACACACCTCCGGATAGCACAGGGGTTGCCCCCCACTCCCTTCCAATTTCCTCTTCCCCTTTCTCCCCAGTTTCTCTCCTTCTAACCTTCCCGTCCCTTCCCTCCCCTTCCCAAAAAGCCAATGCCTCCACGCACCCCCTCCTCCTTCAATGGAAGAAGGCCGGTCTCATCCCTCCTTTCTGTCCTCTCTTCCTCTCTCCGTGTCGCGCCGGGCGCCGGGGGGCCACAGTGGCGGCGGTGGTGGTGTGTGGTGGGTCGGGGGGGACAGAGAAAGCCAGAGGGCGCTCCACCTGCTCGCCTCGCAGCTTTACGGACACTGAGCCGCACCGTCGCCGTGGACTCCTCCCCCCCCCAGCAACGGACTCTGCTGACCGCTGCTCGTCTCCCATGCATGTGCATAAAAAGTTCTGCAACTGTTGTGTTTTTATGATAATGATGATGATGATGATGATGATAATGATTATTACTTTGTTTTTTAAAAGAAAACAAGGACATCGTCATGTAAAAGTGCCAAAAGCAAAAGCAATGTCGCTTCTATCAAGCAGCTATCCTTCCATAAAACAAAAAAGCGCATACCGAGTGTCCTTTTCTTTCAAGCTGTGGACTTGATGCTACTAGCGAAGCTCCTGCTCACTGAGGGAGACTTTAAACTTTCTTTGTGGTTCAGTTGTGCGGAGTGTTGTTTTTTTTTTGTTTTGTTTTTTTTTTGTTTTTTTTTCTCTGCGTTTTTTTTCCCCCCTTTATGGTCCCCCCTCATGTCTTAACTCAGAGCACTGTGCAGCCCAGAGGGTGTGTCATTTTAAACAATGTGTATGGTTTATTTGCCTCACTGCCCTCAATTCATGAATTGTTTTTGAATGGAAAATTCCACCCAGTAAACAACTAAGCTATGGGCCCAAACATGCAGGCTAATATGAAAGCCATGTGTCAGTGTAACAAGGGCAGGACCTTGCTGTCAGTCTGGGGCAGCACAGTCAAGTTACCTACACCAGCCTGTGCGAAAGCAAAGTGCAAATAAAGCAAATTTCCTAAACCTAAATCTCTGTCCCTACCAACCCTCCTCCTGTAGAGGTCAACATCCTGTCTTCTTATATGCTGTTAATGCCGTTATGCCGTAACTTTGCCTCAAAGATCGTGTAATATGTTCACACTTGCGTTGCTCTGTGCTGAAACGGTTAGCTGACAGATCCTCTGGAGCCGTGGTGTAGTTTTCCCGCTGTGCTGTTGTACCTTTTTTCGTCTTTGAAAAATGCTTTTCTTTTCCTTGTAAATCGAATAAAAATGCACAGATGTTGGTGTAAGGATAACCTTTCCATCACAATATGCATGCTATGGAGGAAACGTCAGAAAACATGTTGAACATTGACCTTGAATGTATCGTGACTTTTTACAAAAAGTATATATAAATATATCTATATATTAATAAAACACTTGTTCAAATTATATATCATGATTTGTTAACTTGAGCTTTTTAATACATAATGTGTTGTGGAGAAAAACGTACTTCAGTGTATCTCATTCTCATGTAATGCCCACCTGTCACTGGAGTACATGTACAGTGCTATTCATGTACTGTGTCTGCCTTTTTGTGTGTTACACAACTTGGGTTGTGTGCATAAATGTGTGAAGTGTGTGTGTGTGTGAACTGTGTGTGTGTGTGTGTGTGTGTGTGTGTGTGTGTGTGTGTGTGTGTGTGTGTGTGTGTGTGTGTGTTCGTTCATGTGGTTGCCCGCAAGCCTCTTTTTAAGGATGCCACAGTGAAGCATGCTCTGTATGAAATGCATAGAATAGCAGTAGTCGTTGGTTTTTCTATAGAACAGTGGTTCCCGTGTCTGGTCCTGGGGTACTCCCTGCCCTTCACATTCTGTCAACACACCAACCAATCAGCTAATTACCCTTTCTTAGTTGAAGTGTGTGTGTGTGTGTGTGTGTGTGTGTGTAAGATCAAGTGAAACACTACATTGTTCAGGATGGGGTAACTTCAGGACCAGGGTTTGGGAACCTGTGCACCGGCAGCGAATGGAACTTGGTATTCCTGCTCAGCCAGATGTGATCTTGTAACACAAATACATGTCTGGGGCAACTTGTTAAACTTTTGGTACTGGATTGCAACAAAATCCCTCTCAAGCAAGGGTAGGCCTCCTCTAAAACCCACCCTTGAATTCCTCTAATCCATGTTCTTTTAATATTCAGAGTACAATTGGTAAGAATAAGAACACAGGTCTGTGGACAGCTTGTTAAAGTTTTGGTGCTACATTGGGGCAAAATCCATTGTAAACTAAGGGTACACCCCCTCTCTTGCTTGCAAGAGATTGTTTACTTTTACCAGATGTAATTTGCATCCTTCTGAGAATGTTGACGATTGCACCATTGTCCTCTCATCAAAGCCAGTTTGTAAGGAGCCTGCCACTTCCTGTGTCGCCCGTTATTCCAAAAAGTCCTCAATGAAATGGGGTTCACGGAGCAAAATATCTAAACATTTACAGGTTTCTTAGCCATTTATGTGTGAACTTCATTTGCATTTAGAAAGTACAAGAATGCATTACTTTAAAAAAAGCAAAGAAAATGCACAGTACATTTCCATTTTTAGAGACACACAGTAGAGCACAACTAGCATTGACTGGGTGGTTTGCTCTCAGTTACGTCAAATATACATTTTAAATATTTAATGCTATTCTGGGTTGAGAACAGGTTCATTGTATAAATTGATAAACTGTTTACAAGCAATGATTTTGCTGACAAGCTCCATGAGAACACATTCATCTAGGACTCCATTTGGAACACCCTGACAAACATCTAATTTGGAAAATATTACTGAGTGGCAGTTTTCCTTATTATAAATTCTTTGCCCCTTCGCAAGGCGTTGCGTTGGTTTATAAACTCCACATTTCGTTTGTTCCCACCTTTAGTAAGTGTACATTCCCATCTATACTTACCCCAGAAATTCTCAAGGTTGTCCCCAAACGTTCTCATTACCAGATAACATCTGGCCCTGCGAGACTAGGGAGTTGATAGTTCGATATCTTCTAGTGCATGCCATAGTGTCTTACAGTTAAGCTTGCTTTGAGGTCTTCCACCAAATTGGACTGATCAGAGACCAATATGAATGACTGCTATGGGCAGACTCTTCATTTTACACTATATTTTGAACCCATGTCATTACGGTAAAGCAGATAATTTACTCATGTACAAGCACAGGGGTTGGAATGTCCATCCATCTTGAACCAGCACCAAACTCAGACATCATGCTACGAAATGAGTAACCTCCCTGCCATCCTACACAAAAAAAACTAACAGTCGTCTGAATGCTGTGATAATGTAGCCATGCATAGCACATAGTGTGAGCTGAGCTCCGGTACAAACCCGTGGACTCTCTTTACCTTCCAGTTTGGGTCCTGAATTGTCCCGGTTCTGAGTGTGCAGGACCTCCGTAAGTCACCTGCCTCCACCGCTGCTCAGCCAACCAATCATGTCCTCCTTCTCTTCTGTTCTCTCTGCTCTCATTGGCTGTCTGGCATTAATGGGGTAGCCGGGCTTCACAGCTCTCGCTTGTGTTTATTGTTTTTATTTTTCCCTCATTCTGTCACCGGCCTCTCTGGTTGGTTCTCTTTCCCTTGTGGTTTAATTTGTACCAGCCAATCAGACAGGTCATTGGTTGCAAGGAAATGGTGTTTTCATGGAGGCAATATGTTGGCACTGGAGGTAACCCAAAAATCTAACTCTTGCATGCCTTCTCAATGCTAACAAATGTGATCACTAGCACTTTAACCGACGACGTCTTGTCCCATTTGCATGCTTGCTCAAAAACACCTTCCATAGAAACTTCCCAAGTACTTTCGTTCATAAGTATATGTCAAATGAACCACTGTATGCCTTTCAGCAGTACTCTTTCTATTGACCAAATTCTTTTGATCTTTTTCCAATGCTTAGTTTGTCTAAGATGCTCTGTTTTCAATGTGGTTTATGGTAATAAAAATAGAAATATTGGCTGCTAAAGTCAATAGCACAGCATAGCGCACTGTTTTGCATGTAGTGATGGCCTTTGTTGAACCCCTCTCCTTCCAGTGACCGCTCCCTGGAGGTCTACCTCAGATCAAACATGATGGATGACCGCACCGCTCCTCTCTTCTACTAGAGTGGCCTGCGTATGGCCTGTGCTCTGCCGCCCTCTTCTGTTCTGTGGTTGTTGGTGCAACAGCACACACAAGCTTAAGACTCTGGGGCCGGTAGGGATACAGGCCCGGAATGCTCCTGGATCTAAGGATTACACTTTTTTTTTTTTTTTTTTTTTTTTCATATTAGCTTCATAAATATTGTATAGTGAGAAATTTTTTTGTGTATATAGTGATATCCACAAATGCCACCTTCATTCAGAGCCTCAGACAAGGGGCGCTAGCTGTATCTGTGGGGAACTTTTTATAGATCAGTGCTCTTAATTATTCCATGATTATTATGTACAATTTTGTGATTTGCTTAGGTTTTGATTAAAAAAAACTAATAATAAAATAGGGGGAAAAAATCTAAAATTGAGTTGTGAAAGGATGGCTTATTCTTTGTCAAAAATAGGTTAAAAGTTAAAGGAATAGCTTGTCCACACATGCTGATGTGGCTAGCAGTGAATGGACGTTAGTAGCCACCAGCCAGCGTCATTTTATTATCCATAATGCTAAATAGTGGATATTAGTTTTCATCTGTTTCTAGTAACAGCATTTTTGACCAAACCATTTATTTCATTTATTTATATGTTCCTTTTTGTTTCATTCATCATTTGGATTTAATCACAGTAGGCCTTAGCCTTTCACATCTTTATTTTGCCAATGGGTAATGACCTTGGATTTGTAGAAGATCACTGTTATTAAGGCTGTCTCTCCCCATGCCTCTGCCCCACCAGTCTTTCAAGTAGGAAGTTGCTGTAAATAGAGTCTTCAATATGTTAAACCTCCAGTTGGAGACATTAATATGTCAGACTCTCTGTAACAAATATTTAGCCATGCTGTCTCATCTAATGCTTCAATATAAAGCTCTGGCAGTCCCTTTGTATGTTCCCTGGCTGGGAAAGCTTGTATAAAATGTGATCCATAGGCAATGAGCACCAACAGGGATTTGTGCCTTCTACTGCTCTAGGCTGTAGTGTTGCAGCTGTGAGGAAAATCCACATGCTCATGTGCAAAGGGGAAAAAAAAAATCAGATTTTGTATTGTTTGCTTATTTTTTGTTTGTGTTGATCATAGGTAATATAACACTATTGAAACAATGTTTTGTTGCTTACAAACAATCAGTTTTAACTGTTGTACTTTTTTTTTCTCTCTCTCTCTCTCAGATGAATTGTTTTAGTTCAGAATTAGATTTATGGGGCTAAAATGCACACATACTTGCTTACAAAATATGGTTAGTGTAAATACAATCTCTTTTCCAAACAAAAATATTAAGTACATGTCAATATTAATCAAAAAAATGCACATTCTTATCTTTATATCAGAACTGTTCTCTAGGCTTAGCACTGGTACCTTAAAACCTGTACTATGTAAGATTTGAACTCGCGCCTATGAGCTCCATTTAATAACTAGTGTTGGTTGTAATGAATGTTTCGCAGCATTTCTGTTTCTGTGGTTTTTTATTTTATTTTTTTTCTTATAATGCACAGGACACATCTTGTTGTGTCTATGCTGTCAAAGATGCTTACTACGATAGTTTAGATGTAGAAATGCTGCAGTTGACGCAATGACTGTACCTCCTGTTTAAAAAAAAAAAACAATGCCCTGTTGTCACCAGTTCAGTTTGTTGCGTTTATCCACATGAGCCAACATGATAGAGCTTAGACGTAAGACTACTGCAGCATTCAGTTGGATGCTTCTAGTTTAAATCCTACATAGTATAACATTCATGTACTTGTAGTGTCTCCTGGCCTCACTTGAGAGTTTACAGCTAGACAGGAAACCAAGTTGTCATGTCTGTTTGGAAATGTGTGGTATTGACTGGACTGAATTGGGAGAATGTGTGCGCGTGTGAAAAGTTGAAATGGGCCAACATTTTTGTGAGATGTCAGATTTGTATTGGCTTTTTGTCTTTGTTCTGTTCACTCTTATTTATGTTCCTGCATTTTACAAGTAAATACTTTTGTCTTTTGTGAAATAAAATGGATGAAAGCAAGTGTGCATTTAGTGACTGACTGGTGATTCTATAGGCCTCCACATCATAAGGCTACAGGGCGAGAAGGGAACATTCAAACATTACTGTCGTCCTTCGACAAAGCAAATAAATAATAAATGCGAATGAATTGAATGAAAGAGAATTGATTTAGAGTAATATTCATGTTCAATATTCAAATTTTTGAGTTTTTCAAATGTTTGTGTTAGAAGGCTTTTTACCCAATTTTCTCTCCAGTTTAGTCACTGGCACCTGCTAGCTGGGTCTCCTAAAATCGCTTGAGAGTTCCAAGCAGCGAGGCTGAAGACTGCCGTGTTTCCTTAAAGATCTCCCAAAAACAGGGCTAACGTGTTATTTTTCCTTATCAAACTAAATTAATGGAATCATGGTGAACTTTGAGAATCGTAACTTCATTGAATCATGAGGTTGAGACGCTTATACAGTTACAAATCAAACATTACAGTGAGACAATGGACTTCTAAGGACAAACTATAGGTTTGGTTTATTTGTTTATTTTTTTGGAATACTACAGTTGGCATGTATGGGGAGAAATGGAGCAACAGCCATGATGTTACTACAGGTGCAGGAACAAATGCAGCACACCAGCACGCTGTAATAGGATGATTCACGGGGCTCTTGATTGTTGGATATCGCTTTGGCAACTATAAACAGCCATCGACCTGTCCTCTATAAAGCACTGATATGTTTTGCACTGTAAAAATAGCACAAAATGCTGCAAGATTTCACAGATTATAAAAGGCCTGCAAGGCAGATAGAGAGGAACAGGGGAGTAATGATGCCTGTTTGGAAATATTGGCACAGTAATGGACTATGAATGCAGCCCAGTGGTGCTAGGGTGAGCATGACCTGTGCAACTGTAGTAAGACCAAGTACCATACATTTATACAGTTTTCAGTGTGAAACATGGTACAGAGAACATCTTATATTGTCAGGTCACTAACACAGAAAACTGACTGGACTTGAACAATGTGTGGAGCCTGGAGTGAAGTCCATGTACTAGCACTTCCATAGGTTGGACGACTGACTTGTTCTACGCTCCTGTTTCTCTCGTTGCACTGATATGCTCGACTGATTTTCCTCTGAGTACAGAGTTTTAAAGATCCAGCTTCTTCATACATCATGAGGTACCATTTGAAGCACAGGGGCATGTTTTCAACAGCTGCCATTGGTCACTCTGGGACTTTGTTTTAAAGGACAACACTGACAGTTTTGGAAATAACCAAAAAGTTTGTAAAAAGTTGTAAGCGAAGAAGGCCTGCAAGACAATAATGTGAATTAGATCACTTTACGAGAAACGTACCAAAGCGGAGAGACTTCTTAGAACCATGCGGTTCTTCTTTCACAGCGTTACATGTTTGTGACTGTAGTAATTCTTGAATTAGAAAGGTCTGAACCGACTGAGAAGAACAGATTGGTGGTTTGTCATAACAGAACCTCACTTCATCTTCGAAATGGTAATTTGCAGGATAGCAGGATAACAAAAAAAAAAACATTCTTGTCCTCAATGCACATTAATGAAATTAAATAAAATTTCAATATAAAGGGCATCTGAAGCATTTGGGAAAAAATGCATATGTTTCATATCAAAACAAGGTTTTCATACGACACCAACAGTATTCTAGGAGCAAGTCCTAACAACTAGCCTATGAAAGTCCCACATTAAACAGTTTCACTTCACTTTTAAGATCTGCTTCTCCGCATCATAAAAAGGCACCCTGGCAGTAGAAGCATTCGACTGTGGTCATAAAAACGGAGAATGTAAAATATTTGGGTTCTGGCATTTTTCAAGCCTCTGTTCCATGGAGGTCGGTATGTTTGAATACCCTAAACAGGAAGATTTTTTTTTCTCTCTCCTGCTTAGTTTTAAGAACCTTTTAACTTCACAGATGTCTTAACAGTAATGGATATATAACCCATATGAAATACGAGGTTTATTTGCAAAATTGTGGCATTGTCCTTTAAAACTCCCATCCTATCCAGGTATGTAAAACTCGGTAAAGTAACATGATCAGATCGAATATGTACTCCCTTTGTAGTTAAGGCGATGATACGGCAACGGATTTAATATTTGGAGAGCAGAATCATGAAGACCCCGTAACTGCCTATTTACAGCTCACTCTTAAATGTGCAACACTAGTGTGGGAAATGGACACTAAAAGACTAATGGATATGCAAACTCGTTTTCTAATAGCACCCGTTGAAATGCTCAATCCTTTCCTCAGCATGAAGATGAAGTTACACTTTAATATAAAGGCCAACATCAGTGAGAGAAACTAGACTGTGATCAACTTTAACTGGATCTATATAGATAGACATAAACAGGCATCCTGATATTTCATTTGATCAGTGTGGAAATTGATTTGCACATGACCTCTAGATTTCAACAAAGAAAGTGCAGTTACTTAAATCTTTGCCTCATCTTCAAAGTGTATAGCAGCACAAAGGGGGAAGGGGAAAGATGTTTCTTTAGTGAGGAGATATGTCAAACACAAGCATCTTTTATCATGTGCCTTAAGCTTTGATTTCATCAATACCAATTTAACATCCCTCATACAATTTACCTGAGCTACAACATTTTCATCTAACACAGTCAGAAGTGATTGCCTCCAGAGAAAACTACGGATTTCCTCTTGAATCTCAAGGGTCTCTAATGCTGGGGCTCTATCACACGGGCTTGTTAGTAAACCCCCAGCAGTTGTCACGTCCTGATTGACAAGTCACAACTTCCTTTTATGACTAAGCCTGCTGGCTTCCAGACTGGTGTTTGGAAGATCTGAGAGGTTTATGATAAAGATGGGGAACTGCAAGGCAATGAGCAGCACAGTAATACCTTTTTTATGGTTGCTACAGTTTGTAAAAAAATGACTTGTTGCAGTATGAGTGTTGATACTGAATGTTGCAAATAAGTTATATCATATATTATTTTTGTAATACATACATAAATTTTTCTGATACATATAGATTTCTTTTTCTGTTCTTTTAATTGTTGTCCTTATCAGACTATGTCACACTACTGCCGTCTGTCTAGAGACAAAAGGAAGTAAGGCTAATGTCATTCCACTACAGTATGAGGCACTGTGTCCAAAAAAGGATATCAGATTCAGAAGATCCCTCGTCCAGGACATTTAATAAAACAACAAATCTACAGCCTTTTCAGGCCAAAAGGGTTCTGGATGTGTTGTCCTTCAAATGTGTCAAATGTGGTCCTCTCATGCCTGATCTCCATCCATAGCGCTTCCTGTGTGAATTTGAGAAGAGGAGATAGAATGATGTGCCTTTGTGAACAAAGTGACACGTGAAAAACAGCTTGTGTTTGGATGGCATATTTCACTGTATATTTCAAACAGCTGACTGATACTATGGCACTGACCTCCCATGGTGTCCATGTCTGAATCAGACACCTGTGTAATGGAGAAGCGAGAAATACTGAAGCGGGAAAACTGGGGTTCTGGCTTTTCTTCAGGAGACTTGACTGGAGAGTTGGGGGGTGTGCTGATCCCATCAGAAACCGGTTCTAATGTTGAAGGACTAGGAAAATCTTCCTCCCACTCAAAGGTCTCACCTGTTCAATAAGAGATTGTTGTTGTTATTATTATTATGTTTTTCAACTCTTACCTAGAACTGCATAACACTTACTTTCTGAGACATTTTCATCTGAGGAGTTATCAGAGGCACCAGCTCTCTGTGGTCGAAGTTGCTCGCCCACTGCAGCCTGGCCATTAGGTTCTGCCCCAGGTGGAAATGTGTATTCTGATAGTTCCCCTGTAGGGCTCTCCTAGGAAAAAAAAACAGCATCAATGAATCAACTCACCATATCTCAAATGAACATGTGCTATTTCAGTAAATATCTGAGCAAGTTATGCATTTCAAATTATATAAAAACTATCAAGTACAACTGACCTGGTCAAACAGGAACACTGTGACATCATCGAAGAAGGAGACTGCTTTTTTCTTGCGTTCCAGCTCATCACAAAATGATTGAGTGAGCAGTGAGGGCATTTTGAGGAGACTGCGCAGATGGCGAGCACTACTCCGCTCACTCACCACCACGGGCACGGTAGTGAACTCCTCCTCACTCTCCTCACTCTGCTCTTGCACACTATAGCTGCGCAGCTCTTCGTCAGACTCATCGCTGTCATCTGAGTCTTCCTCGTCTGCTTCCTCACTGTTCCCTAGGGGTGCTGGTATATCCAGGTCCTCTGGTAAGGCAGGCAGAATGTTGTCCAGAGAACTGTCCCGCTTGACTCTTAAAAGTGCTTGGTCAATGCTGTCCTCCTCCACTCCCTCTTCTTGTTTCACTCCTTGATTCTCCTCATCTTTTGCATCCATCTGACACTCTGTATCATTTTCCATGTCCTCACAGTCTTCGGTTTCAGCTTCTTTCACAGTCTCCCTGCTGAACTCCACTATAGTGGAGTCTGAACCCAGGGAGTCCACCGATGAAAAGTCCCTGGTGGTACCACTAGCTTGGTCCTCCATCGTTGTGGCTTCCTGTGTTGTGGATGAGCCTTCAGAGGCTGTGTTGGAGCAGCACTCAGAAGCTGGATCTTCTCCAGAGTGCTCAGCTTCTAGCCCAAGGCCATCATCTGGAGCAGACTCTTTGGTCAAACATCCCCCCATCTCTGGGGGAAAGGGAGATAACATGGTGATTCCTGGAGCTGATGCAGGAGATGAACCTAGAGCACACTCCATGTTCTTCTTCTCAGGACACAACTGTTTGGCACTGAGAACAGCATCATCTGTGCGATCTCTTAGCTTAGCAAAATGATACCCCTCCTCCATTTTTTTCACTGGGCACCCTCCCTCTCTCCCTGCCTTCCTGAGAGAGTTGTCTTTTGCAGGTTTGTGTCCAAAAACATTATCCTCCACTTGGTTATCAAAGAAGGTGTTTCCTCCTTCACAGGGACTCTTGTCATTCTCTGTGTCATAGTCTGAAAAATAAGCAGAGTCCCTGAACTTGTTTCTCTCACCCAGGCTTGTCAACTCCAGATTACTGCTGCAAGCTGGAGTCAGGACAGCTTCATCATCATTTCCGAGGTCCATCTGGAGGACCATATCACACTCCGATTCCATACTAGTACTAAGGACTGGCTTACCCTCCAAGTCCTTCATGACAAACTCAGGAGACTCATTGTTCTCTGTGTCGTAACCACTATCCAATGATTTGGGTTGGATGGACATGTGGTAAGCATCTTGCATGAAGGCCTCACTAGGACTGTTACTAGATGCAAGGTCAATAATGTCCTCAGTGTCACAGCTTTGCATTTCTCTGTGCAATGGTCTTTGTACCAAGTTAGCATCACTCACTTCTGCATAGTCCACAGGAGACTCTGGAAACACACCAGAGGTAATGTCAGTGATGTCGTCATCACTGCAATCATCAATGTCCACCAAGCTAATGCTGGAACAGCCATGCTCCACCCAGCTGCTCCCTGTATGACTGCACTCTAAGACACATTCTGACAGAGCCGTGGGGCACGGAATCTTCTTCCCACTCAGTGCTGCTGGACCCTCTGATCGGAATTTTATATCTTGTGCAGGGCTTGTGCTTCTGTCAGGGAGTAGATTCTCTGGAGTCACTACTGTCTCAGCTGGAGAAGAAACTAGATTCTTACTGGTGTAACTCCCTACTGGGAACTGTATCGTATTCTCTCTGACATGCAGATGAGGAGCATTCTTCTGGGCTGGATAAATAATTTGTTGTTTTTCTAGGGCTGAATGAAACTTGACAGATGTCTCTACCTCCTTTCTATCCTCACAGCACAGACGTATGTATGATCCACACTCTGAATCTGTGTATGGAATGTTAATGGTGGATGGATTGCTGCCTGTGGCTTCCATATACGAGTGTGTTTTGAAAGTATGGGAAGGATTACTTTTGGAATTGTCGCATGCTTCTACTGTAATCTGCCTTGGGTTCTGTATACGGGAGGAAGGTGTACTCTGTTGTAAATCAAGATAGGTGTCAGGAAACCCCCTGGGTTGTCTGCCATCAACGTTTAAGCTGTTGTTATTTGCAGAGTGGTTTGAGGTCCAGTTGGTTGCTTCACTTTCTGTAAACAGACTGTTGTCATCCTCTGGATCAGCTGCACCCATAAGAAGACCATCTCCAGCTTCAACATTAATACTCATATAGTGAGCCCTAGGCATGTTCTTTTGCAAGTTGCCCATCATGTCATAATAGGCCTCATTTGCCATATTTTTTTCAGCAGTCCTCTGGCTGGCCTCAAGGTAGGGGTCACAGTGTCCCAGACTGGGGCTGTGCAGTGAGACTGATACACCATGTGAGCTATTCTGTAGCCCTGTATAGAGGTGGCTCCCAGACCCAAGATGAGAATCAGGTGGTTGGTGCCTTTTCAAATGAGCTTCCAGTTCTGCTGAGATTGACTGTTCACAATGGAATCTGTCTGTGTCACTGGGGGAGAAGTATTGTCTTGATTGATCTACAGATTCCAGTGGGCTTAGACCTCCCCTCTGAAGTGGCTCCAAGGAGAGGGAAATAGTTGGGCTGCCATCTGAATCATAGGCACTGCTTTTAGAGTCTTTTGCTGCTGACCAGTATGTGTGTGTCTGAGCCTCTGTGGGACTTTTCATGTCATTTGTGGAAAAGCAACTGTTGCTGGCTTCAACCCCTGGACTGTAGTCAAGAGTGCCCTCCTCCAGATTAATGTTGCACTCTACAGGTTCCTCAATGCGGATGTAGTACTCACTGCTCACAGATGGACTGTGTGCACTCAGTACTGGTACCACCCCTGGATGATCTGGCTCATAGTAGGATGGGGAAACTCCCAGAGTGAGACTCTCCCCTTTGCAGCTTCCTGCGGTATTGGTAAGAGGATAATAGATGTCCTGGTAATGTGGATTGCTCCTTCCTAGAGGTCCACTGGCAGATGAGGAGCAGTAGGGCTGTTCAGCTCGGGCCTGCTCCCACTTATATTCGAAGTTGAGCCCATGGCTGGTCTCGGTCACTGTCAGTATGTCATCACCATTCTCTGACTGGAAGCTGTCAGCTGTGGAGAAGTGCTCTAACAGAGGAAAGGAGGAAGTAGATGAGGCTACCTCTGATGATGTTGGGGTTCTGTGGGAACTGCTGGTACCTAGGCTGGGTCTGAGAGAGTTCCAACGCTTCTCAAAGTCCTCCTCTGCCTCGCTGGTACCCTTAGCACACAGGTAGTTCAGAAGCAGATGAACTTCCTCTGCCATGGGCCTCTGCTCTGGCTGTAGCCAGCAGAATTGCATTACTTCATACCTGCTCATACACAAATAAGACAGCACCACTGAAAAATGCACAAGAAAGTGGCAAAATTATGTACAGCAATTTTCAAGGTATTCATCACAAAGCTACAGAGCTTTTAATACTCAAGACAGTTAAAAAGAATGCTTTCAAGCACCTACATCATACAGATGTTTAGCATGTTTTTTTGTTCATCCTGTCTAATCATTTAAAGGTAGACAAGCACAACAAATGACAGATATTTCAACAAGACAATGTAGGATGCAAATTCAGGAATGATTTAAAACCCATAAAGCTCTTTTGGGGTTGTGTTGGGAATTATGAGGAAAAGAAAAACCCAACTACTATGGATGGTCTGTGGACGGCAGTGGTTAATCTATGAAGGAGATCCTTCAAATTATTTTTAAAATGTCAGTAAATGTATGTCAAAGAAGTGTGATGTTTACAAGACTATAGGACTTACAAACTGCTGATAAACACTGACATTTGAGCAATACCTTTTGACAGAGTAGTGTTTATTAGCATTAATAAATTAATTTAACTTAAATGTTCACTACATGCATGTGATCAGTTTTTTTATTTTTTTTTTATTCAAAGTGTAGGACAGTCCCTCAGAAAAGGAAATAAATTGCATTAACTGGAATACATTAATGGTGGAATCAGCTGCACATTGTGTCAATCATCTGGGAATCAGAATTTGTTTCATTAGTTAAATGTTTGTAACCAGTCCCACATTCGGAAATGGTAATGTGCATAGAGGTCAGATGCTCCTATAGTAATTAACTGATATGTGGAAAGCATGGAGTCAAAGCAGCCTTGCATATACAGAAAAGAGTCAGTCAGTGTTTGCTACGTGCTGCAGGAGCATGTGGTATGTCTGTATGCAAGAGTGTTCTTGATTAAATGGATAATTAATGGTAGTGTGTAGGACCAGAATTAATGACCACAGACTTCCTGGAATGGCTATGATTGATGGGGCTGTGGAAGAGGGAAATTAATGACTGACCATGCTGGACCTGAGCAATATTGATTTGTTAGCCATGCCAGAGAGAAAATGGAATGACCACTGGGGGGAACATGTGATAGAAAATACATTAAATGCTTTGGCTGTATTAAATTAAGGGATAATTTAAGAGTAGTTGGCACGCCTGTGGTACAAGGCATTGACTGGTTTGCACCGGTGAAGGAGAGGGGGGGGGTAATGACTGGACAGTGTGGAGAAAGGCAGGTTACTAATTGGTGATGGTGATTATGACTCAGGAGCTGAGATGACTCACCAGCGGTCAGACAGGGGCACTTTCAGCAAAGGCTTTGGCAGCTTCAGCTGCTGTTCCTTCACAGCATAAGTCAACACTTGTCTATCAGAGTAGTGTCTGTATGGCTGATTCCCAAGCTCAAACAGCTCCCAGATTGTCACACCCAGTGACCTATAAAGTCAGAAAACATTGAAATGCTGGTGTGCCAAGGTGCTCTGAAATTTGCCCATAAGTAATCCTAAAGAGTAATCTTAAAGGCATTGTCTTACCAGACATTGCTGGCCTTGGTCTGGTCCACCACCAACAAGTTGCCATGGACCTCATCAATGAGCTCTGGAGCAATCCATCGCAGAGGCACCCAAATCTGATCTGCCGTTACAAAATAGTCATCCTACCAAAGACAGAGACAAGCAGGAACTGAAGAAGTTATATGATGGAAAGGGAAGCTGTGTCACCACAGCAAGATCTGCACTATAACCCAGCAGTCCCACTGACTCCATTACTGACTCACCTTGTACCTGCTGTGGGAGAGGCCATAGTCTCCAATCTTCACTGTCATCTCTGAAGTGAGTAGACAGTTCCTGAGAGCCAGGTCACTAAGGAAGTAAGAAAAGGAAATGTTACAGGGTGATTTAAACATTATTCATAGCACAATAAGGCTTATTTCACATCTTTTGGATGGTTTAATTGATGTTCAAAGCTTCCGATGACTGAAGGGTTCACCCCCAGCAACAAAATCACTGATGCTGGAGTCTGTCAGAGGCACTCAGGCAGCACCAGGATATTGTTGCAGGGAGAGACCAGAAAGCAGAAAGGCTGAAATCCTCAGACCAGACAGTGACAAAAGAAATGAGAGAAAGGCTGTCTCTGTCTCCTCACCTGTGAATGTAATTATGTTTGTGGAGGTACAGAAGGCCAGAGGCAATTTCACATGCCATTCGCTGGAGAATCAAAGGGTCGGGGGTAGCAGAGTCTGCTCGGCAACTGCGGAGGTATCCCTTAACATCACCCTGAAAAAGCCAGAAGCAAGTATAAAGAACAAGTCATCCTTAAACCAGAGATCGTTAGTATAATACAACCATTCCAGTGGCCTAAATTGCATTTACCCTTTTGTTCAAAGCTGCTAGCACTGGGAATAGCAGGTTGATCAGACTGGCCTTATATTGACCAGCAGAGGGAGCATGCAGCCTCTCAGAAGATGCAGAGGCAGAGTAGGGAATGCCGAGTGGTTATTTATTCAGGCCACCTTGTAACCTTGGTCCTAGCGGAACAAGGCGTGTGTGCATGTGTGTGTGTGTGCGAGAGAGATTGAAGGAGAGAGACATACCAGAGGGCAGTATTCCATAATCAACAGGTAGGGCGTGACTTCTGTGCACTGAGCCAGGCACTGTAGCAGCGCAGGATGTCGGAGAGTCCTGCAGGATTCCACCACACATACACACAGACACACACACGTCAGTTGCTGTCAATTCTTTAAACTCTTTAAAACAAACTGGACATGCAAATTTGATCATTTAACAAAATATAAAGCAAATGTGCATACAAGAAAGAATGAATGCAATAGATGGAGAGAGAGACAGACTGAAAGAATATTAATGAACAATCATAGGCTCAGACCGGTAAGGTTGGGCCTCCTCCAGGAACTGCATCTGGTCCTGTACGCTGGCACTCGCTTTCAGCTCCTTCACCACCACCTGCGTGGTGTTAAGTCCAGCATTCACCTCTCCCAGCAAAACCTATATCACAAAAACACAATCACACATTCAGACATACACACTCAAACATGGTGGACATTCTGTGGGCTGGACAGCGCAGATTTACAAAGCATACAGATAATGTGGAATTCACCATGTCAATCCACCCAACAAGTTCACACGTTTGAGAGTCTCAGAGAGTACATTCAAAAGAGATCACTGGTTAATTTCACACACACTAGGTCCACATCAGCCTTCAACTCTAAGCCAAGGGGGCATGCAAGGACCCAGATGCTCCATTCTAAGACTTTCATTCTAAAATGCTGTTTATTTTAGAAGGCTCACCTTTCCAAACCATTCTTGGCCAATTTCCTTTAAGTAAAGGAGGCTGTGGCGACCAAGGTCTGCTGACTTAAGCAGCTGGACTAAAACAGAGAGAAAAGAAGAGAGAGCAAGAATTGATAGAATGCAGTCTCATGGAAATAGTAAATGTGACATGTTTAACAACGAACAATGCAGCAATTCTCAGAATTCTGAAAAGAGCCCAAGCTTTAAGGAAACCTAACAGATGCTCAGCAAATTAGAGATAACAATCACCCTGTCCCAGCATCTCCTCAAAAAGACAGTTTAAGGGCACGCAATCTCAAACACTTCATTTTAAATATTCTTATAAAAAAAATGCTTGTTCAACTGGAAAGATCAGGTTATGAGGTTGCACATCAAGACTTGTCTAGAGATTTTTTGTGGTTCTTACCCATGCTCTGGGACTGTGCTGAACAGTTTCAACTATGTCTTGCCATAACATTCTCAACAAGCTCAGCACAACATGATGAGCTGCATCAGGTATGTCGAGGCATGTAGTTCTCTATGCCTGTGAAGCATAGTGGGTCACCAGGAGCAGGATTAAGAAACATTGTTCCAGAACAGCACCATGAAACTCTTACACAAAGAAAGTAGAGATTCAGCATTACAGAATCAGGCTGATCTCAGCTGGTCTTCACAATTCAAATGAAGGATGAGGGCAAAGACAATAGCAATGATGATGAAGATGAGAAAAAGTGCAGCCATGCTTGCAAAGCCACAAGCGGGTGGATGGTTCTTTGGAGGCACAGAGAGCAGTCAGTGCTTTCCTGTTCCAAGCCTCTTTGCCTCTGCCCACACCCTAGGGGCTTAACCCCCTGAGCCCTCTTGCAGCTGAGAAAGCAGTCCTCCCTGTCCTCCTTCCCAGCAGCCGAGAACATCCTGCTGTTCCAGAACATTCCCACCAGTTCAACGGGCTGGTTCTCTGGGACCCGGCACATATCTCGGTATGATGTTCTCATATTAAGAGCCTCCAGCCGAAAGGTCGGTGCTTAAAGAGCTTGCCTGTGCTCCGGACTCTTGCTTAGAGTCTGTTCTCTTGACCTGTCGCGTGTCAAAATGATTCTGTCGTCCGGGAGCCACCGGCAATAACATATGAAGAATATAATGGCCCCTGTCTTCACTGTGACATCGTTGTCTCTATCCACCCAATAGAGCTGAGGGGGCTGGGACAAACAGAAAGCCCTCTGTCAAAAACCTGAACCACTCCCAATGCACACAGTGTCTATGTGTCTATTCCCTGGTCCCCTGCTACAGTCTCCTCCCTGTATTATTCCTATTAAAATGGCCCCCTCCTCCTCGCTGTTCCAGAGGTCACTCATTCCAGCCGCTCACGCTCCTCTCCGGCACTAAATCGCTGCCTTTGTGCAAGATGTGGCAGCGCCTGGTACCCACAGTACTAGCTGGGACACAAGGCCTATTCTCTGTTCCTCACAGCCTGGATTGTCAAGGCGATAGCAGCCTGCCCCCATCCCCCCCACCACCCTCCAGTTCCTGCACTCAGTCAGACACACAACTGTCCTTCTCTTTTCTTTCCTACTCTAGGCTTCAACTGGCTCTTTTATATCGTTCCTGTGGAATCTGGGAGCTGTGCATTCCGACCCCACTCCTGGCATTCCCAGTGCAGGCCTGCACCAGCCCTGAGCCATGTTCAAAATGCATTAGAGCACAAAAGAACGACACTCTGGAGAGAGACAGGCTTCTGACACACAAAAATTATACATGGCTAGAGAAACTATTTTAATTAATCTAGCAGCAAATCATTTCAGAATGTGTAAATGTGCTCATGTCATAAGTCACTAATATGGAAGTAAACCTGAGTCTTCTGAGCACCTGGCATTGTGTGTCTGGTAGTGTCCTCAGAAAATGAATGCAACCATTGCACATTTTCTGTATGGGATTACCTTTGTAGGCAGTACATTAGGCCCTGTAATTTATGGAATGAATAACAGTGTACATCTGTATTGTCAAGGCACTTCTTAAATGTGGAACATGGAAATTTTGGTTATTGTATATTTAAATGATTCAGCTTGTGCTGATGTAAGAGCTTGCCGCTGCATAGAATCAGCACAAGGGAGAGGACGAGAGGCCAAATCAGTTGGGAGATTTTTGCCTTGCTCTCAAGCATTAATTTCCTGTTCTTTTTCAACATCACGTCATTAACACAATGTGTAGGCTGCTGTGGGAGGAAGAATAAGAGCGGGATCCGGCATGGCCATGACCAAGCCCTTCTCAGTCTAATGGGAGACCCAGCCCAACCTCTCCCCTATACTCGCCCTGCAACACCTGAACCAATCGCACAGCCGTAACCATGGACAACTGGAGAGAAGGAGCCCATTGGCTGTGTTGCTGATGGTTCTTCATCCAATGCCTTGCCTGCACTCCTATTCGGGTTCCTCCCCCCGCCCCCTCCCAGATGCTCCACACAGACAGTGTGCATGAGTCACAGAGTGAGCATCTTACTCACACACTGCTTCACACATACATCAGAGCTCCTACTCAGACACAGTCAGCCAGTCAATCTGCTGTTTACCTTTGAGCACAAAACCCTGAATGATTTTTGTTGGAATTCAGACAGATCTGGCCACATTTCATGTCAAAAGAAGGCATCAATTATTCACAGCCTTGCCAAGCCAGCTGAAAAATGCCTTATGAAATAACTACATACATTCCATTTCAATATAACTGACCCTCAGACAGCCAGAGTGAGGGGCTATCTCCGCTTTCTAGATCTGCTTTTCACATGGCTGCCTCATGCCATGGTGCAGTCCAGCGGGCCAGCCTCCCTACGTTATGCAACAAACAGATGTGCTTCCAGCTCCCCGAGGCAGCCTGATCTCTGCTACAATGGTCACTGCGAGAACGCAAACAACGCCACTGCTCTTTTTCCATACACGGTCCCAGCAGGCCAGGACAGAGGTCCTGTTCTTCACCGGCCAATTAAGAGACGCAGTGCCACCGCCAGGCCACACAACACCAGTTTAGTGTGCCACTGCTACACACTGACTCACTATTGTTCTCAGCTAGACCGGAGGTAGCTGAAACTTGCAACATCACAATGGCTGTTACATTCTGTGTCAGTTAAGCTCCACACACAAGAAAACCTACACAGCACCGTAATGTACTGGAGAATGTGGATGGTGGGGTGGGCGTGATGCTTGTTTATTGTTATCACTTTAAATTATGTCATGATGGTCTTTCTTGAGCAGTGATTCTAGAACACTGGCCATTTGCAAGCTACATAAAAAGAGATTTAGACCAACAGCCTGTAAACAGCAAACAATCCAATTAACACTGCAGAGTAACAAGGATGGGTAACACTACAGTATGAGGGAACATCGTAATGGTCTTACCAACCAGTAGCTGCTAGTTATCAGACTGCTTATTACTAGTTTATTAAGCATTAACAATTAAGCTTTTTCCAACACACTTTGATTTGTGTATTATACATCATAATTGTAATAATGTTAATAATAATAAAATCTTTACTAAGCTCTAACTAAAGTGAATTAGACATTTTTATTAAGCAGAGGTGTTTAGAGGTGTTTTCCTTTGATTTCAATTTTGTAGGTACCATTTCAGAGCCATCTCAACTACCAGTTGAGTCAAGCCTCATTTTACATTCAACAGCATTTCCATTATGGCTGCTGAGCCACGGTAATAAGTACAGACCCCATGCCCATCTTTTTCACTTTGGAATTGGGGGTCACTGTGTCTTTATTTAGAGCTAAGTGGCAATTTACTATAGAAGCACTGATGAAAATCAAATGAGAATACCAACAACTAAAACAACAAGCCAAGACAAAAAGTTCTAATGAGACGCAGTGTAACTAGTTAGGTATTACATTACAAAGTTCATTAATAAATGCATTCCACAAAGACCCAGAGTCATGCACAAGAATGTGATGTGTAATACACAAATAAGTGTTATCTCGAAAATGTTTAATTAACCCCAGCTGTTGCTTAAAAAATTTGTAATGTGCAGCCAGTTAATCAGCATGTGCTGGTGTGATAAGGCTTAATAAGACTAGAAAAAAAGCAGTGCGTTTTGTTATAGCTTTAGGGGTGTACAAAATAAGCTTCATCAGGAGGTATTTATTTAGTAAATCAATTGTAACCAGCCATATCATTATTTTTATTGTGTAAATGTCAATGTAAATGAGTTTACATGAGCAACAGTGTTTGTGTGTTCCATCCCCTCCATGAATTGTGGCTTCTTACTCTCATACTGCCTCATTATGTCCTGTTTCAAGGGGAACTGTAGTTCTTTGCTTTATTGTTACTTTTGTTCATTTGCTGTGTGTTGACTTGTCCACAGATCTCCCGCAAGCACTCTGCAGCGTAATGTACCGAAAACATTCTCTGTTGTTAACGTTGCTGCTATTTCCAGCATCAGCTGTGTGTTTGGTTGTGATACTTCAGACAAGACGCTCTTCAGTGATACATTCACTGTGGCAGAAGCTGGGAAAAAACTTTAGCTTTAGTAAGAAATCCCAACAACCGCATTGTCTAATTACAATGTGAGAGCTGGGCTTTAGGCTGTTTAGGCTGGATCTACAATGAGGCTGAAGTTGACAGTGCAGCACCATTTGAAAACTGTTGCCCAATTTGTGGTGGAATAGCAAATTCAAATAAGCAGCTGGCACTTCTTTGCTTTGCTGAACTACGACTGGCTCTAATGGTCAAAATAGGAAGTTAGCGTGTTAACTTCTAACACTACTAATTAAGACATATGATGCACATCAGATTGATCTACAAGGTGTTCTTACTTGATCTACCTGGTTGTTTGGCCACAGGCAGTGAAACCTCAGTCAGGGGCAGGATGTAGACGTCAGGGCCATCCTGGGAGCCAGCGGAGGCCAGAGTGGACAGGTCAGCCTGGTATTCCTCACCTTCAGTGTTCTCAAACTCCTGCACATAATCAACAAACATATCACTGTGTGGAACGTGAAGACTAGACTCTTAAAAAAGAGAAATGTTAAGGGTTTAAACGACTATTCTTCTAGTCTAGGATCTTAAAAGTGTGTGTGTATATATATATATATATATATATATATACATATATATATATATATATATACACACACCTCCACCACACCAGGCCAGCCCAAGCACAGTCCCTCCAGGACGGAGAGCACAAGCCTGTCAGTTCTGTTCAGAGGTTTAAAAATGGGAAGCTGGGACAAATTCCCCACGCCAAACAATGACCCAGCAGAGAAGGATGGCAGGCGGCTTTTCACTTTCAACGCTCCACACGTTTCGTCACGCTGACTTTCTAGTTGACTCTCTACTTCTGAGTAGGGTCTGACTGCAGAAAAGGAGGCAGGACCATAATTCCAGGACCCTGTATTTTTGCGATGCTGCTCCCTAGCGAAGTGGATATAAGGACCGCATTTAACGCGAGGAAAAGATGGATGATGACAGTCGGAGTGTGAGTACAGAACGTGAATCAAGTTTTATATAATTAATGTTAAAACATTCTGGTGTTAACTAGCAAACTACACAGTCAAGGCACTATATGCAGTTATTTGTTAGCTGATGATACATTCAAAACAAATTGTTAGTCTTCTTTTTTGGAACCATAGCGCCGTTTTGGCAAGCCTAACTAGCTAGGTATCACACACTAATTATTACCAAAATGCTTATGGTAATGAATTCTACCCAGCACATTAATTAGAACTCAAAAGACAACAAAAACTGTCAGTATAATATATGCCTGTCCACTCCATTAAATCAGCATAGCTTTTTGTCTTCAGTGTAAATCCTTAATACTTATTGATCTACCATTTTAATTAAGTTTAAATAATCTTGTTAATTAAACTGTCCTGACTGTCTGTTTACCCCACAGTACGTGGTGTTCAGTCTTAACAGTCATTGTATCAAAATGTGTTTACAGACCTATGTACAAAGACTCACTGTATTCTGTATTGGTATAACAGTGTATTTAAAAAACATTGTTTACAAATGATCCTTTTTCCTTTGGTAGGCCATCGTATATGGCCTAGCTGTGCTGAAGAATTTATTCTTGCAGCAAGCTGAGCTTACTCAGGCAATTTCAGTGTAATTTAGTAATACTGTCATGAAAATCACCATCACGTTACCCAAAATAATAACTACTTTAACGTTTGTACTTCATACATCCCTGGTTAAGTCTTACCTGAGTAAGTGACACTAATCTCGACTCAGCACACCTTCCCTATAACACTGAACAGAACTAAGATGCTAAATATACACCCAAACCTGCTGAATCTGGTGGAATGCCGCAGTGCTGTGGCCCTCCAGGACTGGAAGCTAACATCTCTGACCTACACCTACACATGCACACACGTTTCCCAGAAGAAGATTAATTGCTGTGTGACTCTGCTTTCTACTGAATTGCTTCTGTTGTTAAGCAGAACTCATTTAGCAGTTTGCCTTCTATCCTGTATGAGCATGTTTTTGTTATTTCAGTAGCAGATGAATGATCAGTGCTGGAGAACAGACAGTCTTCTCATTCCTATTCTCTGAAAAAATGGACCAGCCTGGTCAAGGTGAAGTTGTTCCTCTTGTTTTTCAGTCAGCAGGTGGTGCGTAGACACTTTCTTTAGACCATCATTTCTCTGACATCTTTTAACGCTCCTGGGAAGGTGAGTCATTCTTTGATAACAGGTTTACGTGATACACCAAAATCAGGTCTTCAAAATCAAGTTTGTTTCAATGTACAGAGCGATAATAACATTAGTCACTCCTTTTTAAAACGAGGTCAGTTTTAACATATTTCTCTGTTGGAACAAAACTTTCTATCTCCATTTTTGTTTTTTTTTTGTCCTTTTTTCATGATGAAGGCCAACAGAAATGCTCCAGAGTGCTTGGACAAAAATCTAGTTGTATTAACTTCTATCTATTTAAAGCACATATGTTTTTCTTTCTCCTGTAAAATCTTTATGGAGATACAAGGTTTTGTTCTGACAGCAGCGATTTGGTAGTTTCATGGTATTTTTGTTCCATTTTTTAGTAACGTTTGTATTAAACTTCACTTAGGGGTGATACAGTATCAGCGGAGGCGAATCCTTCTAGGCCAGGGGTTGGCAACATATGGCTCCGGAGCTACCTGTGGCTCTTTTACTGCCCTGTTGCAGCTCCACAGCACAATAAATTGTTAGGTAAATATATATAACCCACCTTTGCAGTAAAAACACAGTTTTAACAATAAATGTTCTTTAATGCTTGAGTTAATGTGGCCTACAACTAATATGCCTATACCTTAAACCCTGAAGGTTGGCGCACAGACTACTGGTCACCACAGCAATGCGGAAAACAATCTTTCCTAAATAGTAGCTACCAAAAGGGCAAAGAGAAAGTTTTAAGATGAACATTGATAATTTGAAGATGAATGGACTTATTTGCATTTATAAGCATTTAGTTGGTTTCCTCATACGTTTAATCTGCAACGAGAAACTGTCAAATACACAAAAAATTCCCAAAGCTGAAGTCAGTTTCTAGTGTGAATTGTCCTGTTCCACCTGAAATGGTGCAGCAAGTACATTCTGGAGCCTCAGGCACAATTTAAGGTGGAACGAGAGCATTCGAACAAGAACCTGGCGATTGAGAAGCTGACTTCGGCCTCGTAAAAAATCGGACGCTGAAAGACATTTTTACAAGAAACTGTTCTTTTGTTTCCTGCTGGAGATGTGAGAAAAGTGGCTATAGTTGTGCCAAACCTTAAAGCACAACAAAGTACATCTATACTTTCGTTAACATTACATTTTTTAGCCTTATATTAGTACATGCTAAGACATATTTGCAGCCAAGATGGTTAAATGGATATAAAATGTCATGGCTCTCAAGGTGGTTTGATTTTTGTTGAAAGGGCAAAATGGCTCATGTTAACGACCTCTGTTTTAAGCCTTCAGAGAACTTTAATTCTTACAATTTTTCATCAAATTACGCTTGTATTTAAGTATTAGAGTAGTATTCTTGTTTCATAAAGTTTTGGGCAGAGACAAAAGGGTTACATTCCTGAAACTGTGATAAATAGGCCTGGTAATTAAGAATGTTTTTTTTTCTCTGTAGTATTGAAGTAGATATAGCTAAGTGAGCTTGCCTGTTGATTAGGACTTCCAGAGCTGAAGAGAAGGCCTTACTGTATTAGATATTATGTATTAGATGTTTTCATTTCCAATAATTGGTAAAAAATATCACTTTAGGCCTTCTGGAATTCCTAGATACATCACTGACTGTGAACGCGAGCAATAACCTAATCAGGGGGCTGTTATTAATGGAAAACAGCGGCAGCAGCTCCACACCAGAGCTCTACAATGAATCACTGTGAAACTGCTATCAGGTGAATATATGCTATCACAAGCTTCAGGTAAAGCATGGAATGTTTTTTAGTAGTTTCAAATGTCTGTGTTTAATCTAGAATGGCCAAAAAATACTGATGTGAATTTCCATTAGTTTAGACAGACTCTTAGAATCCCATAAAGGTGCAAGCAGAAATTACCATTGACAAGTGGTTAAGAAGTGCATTTTTTTCCTAATGTTATGACTGAGTTTGGACATTTATGGACAACTGAAGGACTGGCTATAATAGTTTCACTTCACCACTGAGTGCCAGGGAGGGTCTCAGAGTTAGCTAAGTGTTTTTATCGGTGGTAGGTGGGGGGTGGGAGTGGAGGCAGGAGGAGGTAAAACCTGATGTTTAATTATGGGTTAATATTATTTCTCCCAGCCCACTGGTGCGTGGACATTTAATCAAAAAACCAACATGTTTTGTGGAGCTGGCATCCTACACAATTCTACAGTTTAGAAGCTAGAAAAGTTCAAGTTAAACTTCAGACATAGAAGGAATAGCTGCAGTTGGTTTATAGCAAGATTCAGTAAGCAACTCGTCCATGGGTGCAAAATTTTTAATTAGTTTATTCAAGACCAGTGTATCAACAGCACTAGAGTGCTCTAATAAATATATGCAAGCTCATTTAGAACCATATGAGAGTAGAGGCTCATTTACTGAATAACTTTACTCAGTTCAATTAAGTGCATCTCAATATTTCTTCTGTGTAATGGGCACTTTCTAGGCGTTCCAGGCAAGTGGGTCCAAAAAAAATCCATATACTCCAGTGTTTATTTATGATAGATTTTTTCCATTATATGTAATATAAATAAAGCTGGGACTATGACAAACTCAATGACTCAATGTACCATCAATGAAAGTAAGACTATAGTCCTATTAATAATGACATCATGGTACAGAAATTGACTTCTGTCTCACTTATACTGAATCCTGTGTTTTGTATTTAGTTCAATGAACAGCACTGCATGTGTCAAGGAGCAGATGGAGTAGGATGCTGGGCTGGAAAACTCTGACCTGCTTGGGTCTCTCTTTCTCTCTCTCACCCCCTCTTTCTCTCTCTCTTTAGTCTTCATGAGACAGAGCTTCAATATGACCATGTGAGGTGGGTAGTAACTACTTAGTGGCCAAATTTACACAGTCACATGTACTCAAGTAAAATTTGGATTACTTTATACGGCGTATTTTCACTTCATAATGCTGTAGCATCAGGGGACGCAAGGGGAGCCATGATTCCACCACCAGACGTGCTCTTTATCAAATACCAGAGCAGAAAGGTACATGCACCGCACCAGCCACAGGCTTCACACTGACGGCACACCAAGCCACAACACAAAACATGCTAACAACCCATATCTCGACATAGAATAACACAATAAACACATATTACATACCTTTAACTGACCACCAACACCATAAGCAACATTTACATCCCTTTTTCAGAGGGTATGTGCTACCTATAAGGACCGTAATTTACTTTTACTCAGTTACTTCTTAATCTTTAACCTTTATTTGAATCAATTTTCAAATAATTTTAAATTTCAAATTTTGGGATTAATTTCTTTCTGTTCTGTAAGATCAGCTAGACTGGTCACACTTTTCCCTTTGCAGCTTTATCACTGAATTTTGAAATGTAAGTCTCAAAAAAGGGAATACAGCCAAACAATCTACAATTTATATGCTAATGGGTGCCGGATGTACTAAGACATTCTACTGAAACTCTTTAGGCAACTCTACAGGTCTTTAGGGAATTTTTTTGACCTGATACTTTTATAGTTTTAGTAAATTTGTTTTTGAAAGATTATTTTACTTGAGTGTGATTTAGACTACTGTACCCACATCTGCATATAACTGGTGCTCTGCATACTCTTATTGACCCCAAAATAAGCATACACACCCACACACACCACAACATCTGCTCCTCCTCTGTCACAGTCCAACAACTACCTCCTCAAGAAGCCTTACCCAACAGTAACAGTGCAGAACAGTGGAGCCCTCTACTGCAACAAGAGATATTACATCTTACTCACACTCTGAAACCTTCAAACCTCGTACACAACAGGGCTTCGCAAACGCACCTCCTAGCCCAGCCTCCAGCATGAACATCAAAGCGGTATTGACACTATGCACAAACCCAACACAATCAGATGTCATTCAAGACCTGGAATGTTCATGGTGGTGTAACTGACTGAAGCCTTTATTTTTGATCTCCTAAGTAAAGATGAGTTAACACATTCTCTCCAAATTCTGCAAATTTTAGTGCACAGTTCCTCTGATGTTGTAATCTTTGTAAAATTCACAGTTCCTCACCATAACTGGTTAACAGTTTTCTTCACATATGATACATGTTTCATGACTAAATTTGCATATCATTTGAAAGACGTTGAAAGAAGTTTAAACATTTTTTTCTTTGTATGTTTCAGTTGATTACTGCTCCAATTTTGGGTGAATCCTCCTGGGGACCTTCACAAAACTTTACACTCATGTAACAGTGTTACAACCAAGTCTATTAAGGTAACTGTACAATAAAACAGTAATAAAAAAACACACTAGTCACATTTATTTTCATATTTTGATACATGTGTTGAAACATCCCCTAAAGGGACAAACTTTTTTCCAACATGATAAACTTTTGGAGCACAATTGTTATTTATTTGCTGAGTTTCACATATAGGAAAAAAGTAAAATATAAATTATAAAATGCATCTTAACTTTGCCAAGACCGCATTTCATGCTTTGTTTCATTTCTAATATGTTAAACTCAGCCAATAAATAATAATTCTGCACTGAATATGGCAAAGGAGATTATTTTCACATGTGCTTAGGCTGTAAACAAGAGAGAGCTGTACTGAACTGCATCAGGTTACTAGATGTTTACAAGTTAGTCCAACTTGCAACATTTTCTGCTTTGTTCTGAAAAGTTAACGTTTTCATTGGTAACCGAGATGTGCAGCTTGCTCCCTTACTTCATTAGATGTCTAAGAGGTGGACAGTGTATTGCAGTAAATCTCCTTGTATGTAGCATTTTGTAGACATAAGCCTTCTATATATCAAATGACCGCTCACTGCCTCTGAACCAGCTTTCAACTGCAGTAAAATCTTAATGTATGATTCTGTTTTCAGCACCCTGTAGCCATAACCCATGCAATATCACAGGACACCGGTGTGCAGAGCCTAGAACACTCCTACACACACACACACACACTGTGCTTTAGTGATCAGTGAGAACGGAGAGAGGAAGCCAAAAGTCCTTAAAGAACAGCCAGCTGCAGACAGCATCCAAGCAGGGGGAAGAAGAGGGGGCGGAAAAGTGCTATAGCAGAGAGAGCGGGGGAAATGGAGTAGCTTAGCTGGAGTTTTTACATTCCGTTCCTTTCCCTCTCACTCCATGTCCCCCTCCTTCCTTTTCTCTTTCTCTGTTTCTATTTTTTCTATTAAAAAAAAAAAAAAAAAAACAACCCCAAAAACAAGCCTATCATCTCCTCGCCTTTGTCCACAGAGGTCGTTGTACTCGCTTGTGATAAACTGCCTGACCACACACACACAGCACTCCTCTCCACAGGGTGGCATCCCTGCAATGTCTGCAGAATAGCAAACTGCAGCCTAATTATCAGTGACACGGTGACATCTCTGACTCAGCCACCTTTACAGTCTGTCACTAACAGCCCAGTGTGAGCGAGACAGGGACAAACTATCCACCCACACAGACAAATAATTCCCTCATTGCTACAAAGACAGCAGATACGCTCCCGTTAAGCCTCAGTCAGAGCAGCTCTAAAGTCCAGACTAATAAGACCCTGGCAAATTAATTGATGGTTGCCAAGGGAAACAGTGACCAGAAAGAAAGCATGCTGCTACAGGTCCTGCTCAGTGTGGCCTTCTGTGGCTACAGCTAAGACAGGGCCAACAGGGCTGACTGAGCTACAAAGTATTAATGCTCCTCCATCTCACCCTTGCTGAGATACACCGATGTACACCTGCTCTCTCACTGGTGCATGACAACGCTGTCTCTGATAACCACTTATCCTCCTCCTCCTGACCATAAGCTCCCAGCTACTGCAGCAACAGTCCAGCCAGAGTACAGCTAAACACTGTGCAGAGCTCTAGTGCTGTGAAAAAGTGTTTGCCCCTTCCTGATTTCTTTTTCTTTTGTATGTTTGTCACACTTAAATGTTTCAGATCACCAAACAAATTTAAATATTAGACAAAGATAACAGAAGTAAACACAAAATTCAGTTTATAAATGAAGGTCTTTATTATTAAGGGAAAAAGAAATCCAAATCTGCAGGGCCCTGTGTGAAAAAGTGATTGCCCCCAAACCTAATAACTGCTTTCGGCAACCCTTAGCAGCAACAACTGGAATCAAGTGTTTATGATAACTGGCAATGAGTCTTTTACAGTGCTGTGGAGGAATTCTGGCCCACTCATCTTTGCAGAATTGTTGTAATTCAGCCACATTGGAGGGTTTCTGAGCATGAACCGCCTTTTTAAGGTCATGCCACAGCATCTCAATTGGATTCAATTCAGGACTTTGAGAAGACCACTCCATAGTCTTTTTTCTTGAGTCATTCAGAGGTGGACTTGCCATTTTCCACAAATGGCAAAACATGGAACAGTGGTGGAGTGGCTGGCTGACCAGTTACTTAACTGAGACTGGGCAAAAATGGCCTGCATGGCAGAGTTCCAAGACAAAAACCATTGCTGAGCAAAAAGAACATAAAGGCTTTGCCAGAAAACATCTTGATGACCCACAAGACTTTTGGGAGAATACTCTGTGGACTGACGAGATAAAAGTTGAACTTTTTGGATGGTGTATGTCCCATTACATCTGGTGTAGAAGTAACACAGCATTTCAGAAAAGGAACATAATACCAACAGTAAAATATGGTGGTGGTAGTGTGATGGTCTGGGACTGTTTTGCTGCTTCAGGACCTAGAAGACTTGCTGTGGTAAAAGGAACCATGAATTCTGTTGTCTACCAAAAAGTCCTGAAGAAGATTGTCCGGCCATCTGTTTGTGACCTCAAGCTGAAGTGCACTTGGGTTCTGCAGCAGGACAATGACCCAAAACACACCAGCAAGTCCACCTCTGAATGGCTTAAGAAAAACATAATTAAGACTTTGGAGTAGCCTAGTCAAAGTCCTGACCTGAATCCGATTGAGATGCTGTGGCATGACCTTAAAAAGGCGGTTCATGCTCGGAAACCCTTTAATGTGGCTGAATTACAACAATACTGCAAAGATGAGTGGGCCAAAATTCCTCCACAGCGCTGTAAAAGACTCCTTGCCAGTTATCACAAACGCTCGTTTGCAGTTGTTGCTGCTAAGGGTGGCCCAACCAGTTATTAGGTTTAGGGGGCAATCACTTTTTCACAAAGGGCCCTGCAGGTTTGGATTTCTTTTTCCCTTAATAATAAAGACCTTCATTTATAAACTGCATTTTGTGTTTACTTCTGTTATCTAATATTTAAATTTGTTTGGTGATCTGAAACATTTAAGTGTGACAAACATGCAAAAGAAAAAGAAATCAGGAAGGGGGCAAACACTTTTTCATACCACTGTACATAAGCCTCTCTTTCTGTCTCTTTCAATCTTTCACTTGGTTTGTGTGTTCATAAACTGCCTGTCAAACAAGTGGGGACATTTAAAGCCACTCAAGCTTAAAATTAAAGAGACACCCTGGCCAAAATGAAAAGTTTACTACTACCATATCAGTTGTAAACATATTTGCATCCTTAAGTATTGCCATTGTAGTATCTAGAGTAGTGGTCACTAACACAGCTCCTACAGATCTACCTCTAGACTTTACCTCAAACCCTAATCAACCCGATCTGACCCATCTAATTACTGAATTCAGAAGTTCTTGTTTTACTAAATGAAATGTATTGGAGGTGAAATGTGCTGGCAAGCAGATCACCAGGAGGAGGGTCAATCACCACAGCTCTAGAGCAGGATTTTCTGGTTTCAATACCAGGAAAAGCCCCTGTTAATGAAGGTGGGAGAAACTTTTGGAAAACAACAACTGCTTTGTGGATTTTTGGGAGCAACCCACTACATGCAAAGGCCCATGGTAGGTGAACGCCCCAACAAAGGGACTATTTGTGTTGGTTGTTGTTGTTGTTTGTTAGTGTAAGTCATGTGTATGTATTATTTGTGTTATTATGTGTCAGGGTGTGGCGATGGTTTTGTAGCTTGAGTGTCTACCATAGATGGGAGTGGTGTGGTTAGAAGTGACCTCCCCGCTATTTCAGTCATCTGTTCCTTTCTGACGATGTGTTTAATACAGAGCACGTCTCAAAGTAGAAGCATAGCCTTCTCTATGTTTCTTCTTCTACCAACGCTTCCAAGACAGGTTGATACCACAGGGATCCTCAGTGGTTATATGATGTATTTGCATAATGCATTGCTGGGTACTGTACTGAGAGAACATGTAATTTCAGACAATTTCATACTGTTGGATCATCCAGGCCAGTTGTGCCAAAGGTTAACCAAACTAAAGCACAGTGCAGCCACATCCATTAAGATGTAAACACCCCATCAACACCCCATTATACAACTGATTTTAACCGAGTCCAGCAGAACAGTCTTTAATTATATGTAACTCATCTGTACACACAAAATTACATTTGTAGTTTCTGCTTAGGCTGATTAAAGGTATCACTGAGCTTTTGAACCTTGTCAGAATGGACTGTCTATTTATATTTATTCCAGTGTTAGTGTTAACTAACTGTCTGTTATAAACACTTACTGCCCAGATAAACAGCTTTATGTTGGTTATATATAAGCCTCTGTATGGACGAAAATAATATTTGTGTCAGCACAATCTTGTGAATGTCATATCTCACACATTTTGTCCTCACTCTTCCAGCTTTTAAACCACCTCAGATTTTTAATATGTACTTTTACCAAGATTTTTTTTTTGGGGGGGGGGCTGTCGAATCCAAATTTAGGCAAAATCTGCTCTTCATATCAAGAAGATACATTCATCAACATGAAGCTGAGTGATGCAAAATAAAGACAATGAATAGTAAGAAAGTTTTCATGTTAACAAAACCTGAAAGAAGTGGCTTTTATGGGTCCTAATGTTAAAAACGGGGCCCCTTTATAAATGTAAAAAGGCAGTGTAATTGTATTGTTAACTCACAGTTGGTTGAGTTAATTGGCTTATTGGAGGTGGAAATAAAAATAGGGAAGTAGTGATATAAGGGGTATTATAAGGACATTGCTGTATGCCACAGGCCGCAATCTGATTGGCCGGGATGGACTAGCTATATACATGCCATTGTTTGCAGAAAAGTAACAGGGAGAATGAAATGTTTTAAACAAAGCCAAAGTGACACATGATGTACATGTAGCATGTAAGTGTATATCTCCTCCAGGTCCCAATAACAAAAGTTCCTTAGCTGTTCAACAGTGATATCAGGAATGAACCAGTGAAAGGCAAGCATGTGGTAAAAGATCTGATACGACTCATTTAACTGAGTAATAGTCCTGTATAGGAAACCCACTGAAGCCAAGAGATTAATTCCTCATCCACTTTTAATTCTGCCGGCCTGTTTGACGGATGATGGATGAGTCATAGGCGACGAGGGCGCACTCACCTTAAAGCTAATGTCCCCTTTCTTACAGCACAGGCAGGCCAGCATGAGGAAGACAAACGTGAAGAGGCCAGAGAAGGACACAGCGACCACAGCCAGCGAGGATGGCCATGACAGCTCACTCAGGGGGGCGCCACCTACAGGACCCAAGCAGAAATACAACTGTTATAATGGAGGTACAATCTAACAGTCAGTACACTGAAGAAGTGTAATGATGCATCAGTGCATCATTGATATGAAGGTGGAGATTCAACTGCACTGATTTTGAAATGTTCTGAATGGGTCTGATTATAACTCAATATAATATTGTTCAATATAATATGCACTCATTTTTTTTAGCCAAAATACAGTTCTTTGGCTATTTTCAAAAACAAGCCCACTGCATTACAAAAAATATTGTGCAAATATTTCTGTGCCTATATTACACTAATTTATAAACCATTCCATTCTGATTTGTGTATTCAGTTCATATCATTAAAATCATTTTTTTATTTCACTGTTTTTGTGACATCATAAAAAGCAATGTAGTGACATATATCCACCCATTCATCTTGCAGCAGTTAAGCCCATTCAATCACAAAGATATGACAAGGAGGGTTTTATCCTGGACTGCTTTTTAAACAAAGCACAGTACATGGTAGCTTTTAACAGAGATCATTTACATATATAAGTCTTAAAAACATGGCAACAAAAACAGCTTAAAGAAACAGGGAGGTTGGGAAATAATTACGTAAAAATGAATTCTGCCTGCTTTTGGACCATAAACCCACCCAAATGTCAACAACATAAAATATTAGAAATATGGACTCTATGGACTTCTGTCGAAATGATCAAACTGAATCGAAGATTTGATCAGGCACTGAATAATTCCCTCAAGAACTGCAACTGAACTGAATCATTCTGGAATTGGAGATTACTCATGTTCCCTGTTTCATAAATCATACTTGTAGCATCTTAAAAGGAACGAAAAGCGATGAGAGGTGGAAAAAAATGAGTGACTCAAAGGAACAGCCATGAAAGCAATGTGGCATAAAACAAATCTTTTTTTTTTTTTTTTATTCTAGGGCAAAGCAGAGGAAACTCTGCTGTGCCCCATTTAGAGCCTATTCATTCCCCCAGTCTGAATAAGCCAGTTTATCTAAATGTTTCATAACACACTCTGTAACTGCATGCGCCTCGCGGTGGTTGATTTAATTTGGTGGGCACTGAGTGTGAGCACTAGATCACTTTGCCTTCTCTGAAAGAACATGATGAAAATGGTCTTAATGGAGTCTAAATCTGCTTTTCTTGTTGCAACTACTTTCTGAAACCTAATCTGCACAATATCTATTTTTTTTAATAGAAGGAAAAAAAACTCTTAAACTCTTAGAGGTAATATGAGAAGATTTTTCTTATCAGTAAGTGGATTAAATTAATCTCAATTTATCCTTTAAAATGAAAATGCAGTACTTATTCTTAAAATTGAACTTAAATAAGAGCAATCCAAATTGCTGTTGAATGCTTCCGTTTCAGAAATCTGATTTACACGGTTTTTCTCTTATGACAAATGTAGTTGATCAGCTAAGACATTTACGGTGTCTGAAATTTGGCTCATGTAGCTAATGAGTCATGGGCATTTACATTCCACCCATTAGCTTCTGCATGCCTTAATCAACATACTATTTCTCAAATAATTTCAAGTTGCTAAAGAGATTTCTGTCTAAAATTAGCTTTTAATATGTTAATTGTCATGTAATATTCTGTAGAGCGGCACTGAATCCCTCAGACCTATCAGTTTGACAGAATTCACAATGTTATGCCCTTTGGTGTTCATGTTTAGTGTCATCTTACCATTCTTACTGGAACGGCCCAGAAGGCTAATCTGGACCAAAATGTGTACATCTCCTCAGATTCGCTATATATACAAATGCATTCACAATTGAGATGAGGAGACCAATGATTGATAAGTTATACTCTAGCTATGTCAGTTATAAACACCAAAGCTCAGTGATTAGCTGATAGGTGACCCATGATGAGTAAAAATGTCAGCAATTATTTTTTTGATAATTTGACTGTTTCTAGACCAATTTCAAAAAAGTGAGGTAAAAGACCCAGAGACTAATTTGAAAAGTATGGTTCTAAAGCACTTGTACTTACAAGTTTGTTTGAAACACTGTACTATATTACGGGAAACCAGTTATGTGACCATAAATAAATATGTACATGTCATATGGAATGATTTTTTAATTTTCAGCCAGTGAATTGATAGACTACCTCAGAATCTTCTATTCAATAACAGCATCAAGTTTCAGTTGTTTTTGGATAAAGCATTCTCAAGTTTTAGAATTTTTAAATAATTATGAATTTTTCCTGAAAGGTTCATTTGCAAATGGCAGCCATATTGGTCATTATTAAGGTTTAGGCTCTTCTGAATTTTTTGATACTAGTTACTTGAGGACCAAGTGGAAACTCTAGGACTAGTTGACAAAAGTTGGTTTTGCCTATAATGTAAATGTGCAAAAAGTAGGCAGAGCTTAATTGTCCAAACTGCAAATTAGTTTGTCTTGAGCCAAGGAAAAATCTGAAGTTTGTATCTAAAAAATTTGATTTCTCAAGACATATGATGAACAATAATTTAGTTAATTTCTCTCTGGTTTTTAAAAAAATTGTAATCAAACTCAAAAAATCAATTCTATGTCATTCTCTGGCACAAGTGCGAGTTCAGTAACCAGAGGCCTTTTTCTCAGTCTACATCTTGGAATCCAAACACTATCCTATTTCTATCCACTATACATAATGTTTTCATTTAATGCATATATATAACTCTCAACCCACCCCTCTCCCATTCTCTTTATTAAATATTTGATAAGGTTCTCTGTATTGATGTGGTTATAAGCCAATAAAAATTCCACTCCAGAGATATACATGTTTTAAAGTAAAATACTGATGGTTTTGTGCTCCCCCAAGTATTTTCAAATCCTAATTCCTTTAATAATTCCACTTAAGTATGTCAGTGACTAAAGGACTCTAATTTTTACTACTTGTTTTGTTGGTGGCAACATTTGTGAAGAATGCAGCCCAGCAATTTTCAGTTCCTATGCTGATAGAGTAGAATAGCTTTCTGACAGAATACTTGTTCTTCTGTTCAAGCTGTACTTTTACTGAGTCATTATTTTAAACAAGTAGATATTAATATCTACTTGAGTATGGATTACTCTACCCTCCTCCTGTCTCCCCAAGAAATACACGGATGAAGTTAGCTGATGGCTTCCGAGCTGATGAAGCCAGCACCAAAAAGGGTTCTTCTATTGTTATGACGTCAAGTTCATAAAATAGAATGCTTTTTGGTGCGGTATAGAACCTTTTCCGAAAATATTCTATAGAACCATATACAACACATTCTCCATCAATCTCAACAACCATGCAAAGAACCCTTTAAGGACAAAATGGTTCTGTAGAACTAGTTTTAAATAGAACTGTTCCCTTTACTAAAGAATTCTTACAAACCTTCTTTTTTAAGTGGACATTTTTTAATGGACCTTTTTCATTTTGCCCAGAGTAAAGCTTTGGCATTGGCAACATAGGCTACCTCAGAAACTACTATTGAATAACAGTATCAAGTTTCAAATTTTTTGATGAAATACTATTAAGTTATTATCATTTATTCCAAAAGGGTCCATTTGCACATGGCAGCCATAGTGCTCAAAAAAGTCAACATTTTAAAATTATTTTTGAGGTACAGGTTCTTGTGATTTTTTTTCACCAGTTACATGAGGCTTGGATGAAAACCCTTGGACTAGTTCACAAAAGTGTGTTTTGCATAATATGTAAACCCACAGAACCCACATAAAGTCTATCTGAAATTATTTAACAAGTGGTTTAAGGCAAGTACGGTCATTTGGACAGGCAGTTCGCTTAATGCTAAACTAGGGCTGATGTGCTTCCATAATTAGCTGTATTAAGCTTGTAGCTTCAGGGCAAAACTACAGAAGCAAATTCTGGATGCCAAACATGTCTTGGCCTTTTGACTACATTTGCTTGTGGAAAACTGGAAATATTAGATTTCTGGCCAAACCATCACTTTCATGGTGTGTTTTCGTTGACTGTGTGCTAAAAGATGTTGACAGAGTCGTGGGGGCTCCAGCCAATAACAGACAAAGCCTTTTCACACACTGTCGGAGGTTCTGAGATAGAAGCTGTAGGGCCAGATGTCACAGTCTGTGGCGTTCAGATTTAATCTGATTTTCACTCTAAACCTCCAGCTGGCAAGAGCAAGAGGGCAGTGTGAAAGTACACTCTCATTTCATCTCTCACACACACACAAATAAACAAACGTGTACAATCACATGCTGTGCATACACTCTTGCTTGGTTTTGGTCTGCTTGCAAACAGGCAAGTTCACACTTCCTCAAAAACAGAGTACAGAGCAACACAAACACACAGACACACACACAGACACACACAGACACAGACACTTCAATATCTGTTAACTTTGCATCAGGAAGTGTATCTTTTCTGGCACTCAGTTGAGTATGGACCTGGCACAAAGGGCATAAGCTTAATTCTGTTTACACTGATCTGGTGTCAAAAACCCACCCACACTTGTTTTTATACAATGTCAGGACATGCCGTCATGCATACAATACCCTGCAAAAGTGTTAGGCAGTCATGAAAATTGTTTAAAACTGTTTATCTCAGAAGTAGGTGTGTTTTGCCAGCAAAAACATTCTAGAATAAATACAGATAAGCAAAAAAAATAAAACAAGAATCTCTTACTTTCAGTGAGAAAGTTATATTTAGTTAGAAGAACAGTTAGAAAAACAGGTTTGGTTCCTGAGTTCTTGGTGCACTCCAACCACTGCATGGGTTTGTTCCATCAGCAGCGTAGCTGATTTAACCCTGTTGACCTGAGCATCTCGCCAGCGATCCATTTTCATAACTTGGCGATAGCCCGTTTAATTCATTTACAATGGATGCAAAAGGAGTTACAGCACACAGATACTATGGACACTATCACTGTATAAAAGATACATAGGGCTTTCTTACACTGAGATTTTTGAGTGATGAGTGTCTGAGCACATTTATTTAATCAGAGTAATGGTAAAATACTACCATTACTCTGTGGTGTTGTAACTTACAGGTCATTTTTTTAAGATGATGTTTGAGTGGTGTAAAGGAATGAAACTTGAAAAACTTCCCTAAATCTAACCCTAATGTTAAAGGGGAATTCCTAAGATTTTTTCAATTCAATCATTGAGATGTCAACAAGTCATTCAGATTGGTTTGATGTGAAATGGTGCATTGGTGATAGAAATCAGGGGCCTTGATCCACCGAAAATGACCAGTGAATGCACACATCTTCTCAGATGTATATGTAATATTGATAATGGTAAAACAGGAGTAAATCCAAAGGACAAATTTTTTAAAAATGATAAAATTTGCCTTACAGTCCTCCCTATGTGGCTAAAATAAAACATTTTAGTCCAAAACCTTCTCATTTTTTTGCAGAACAGTTTGTCAGGCATTGTATGTGTCAGGCAGTGTATTCACAATCATTTCTTGTAAACTTTCTGTGAGGGAGCTTTTAGAAGTACTAAACACTTTGCGTCTGATTCCTAACAACACCTCTGGAAAATTCTGACTTGGTAAGTTTCTCTAGAGCTGAATGTTTCACATTAAAACACTTTAAATGACTTTGTTTGCACTTTAATTATTCAATTATGCAGAAATTTTGAAAAAAAAATGAAGCACCTCTGTAACCACAAATGGCTCTGGCTTTTCAGTTTTAAACAGTAAAACCAAGCAGAAAAAGCAAGTCAACACCATTTTGTTACTTCCGCTTACAATGATTTTTTTTGGTTTGCCTACAACATCAGGACAGATATGTCCTGAAAATGTGCAAAACCAAACACACAGAGTTGCCACTGGCTGGCACACTGATGGATGGTCCCCTGGCTGGAGTAAACTGCAGTATCGGAGACACAGCCGGTGATCCGCAGTCTTATCTGAAAACGCACGCTCTCTTAACCTGCTCACACGTCTCCATGGTAACAGCCTGGTTGGCTGACCCATCATGTTTGATGGACTATCACAGTGTGTGCTAAATTTCTCCCCAACCCCCAATTTTGCAACACCATGCCAGATTTCTGCTGATGCATGAACAGGTGGGGCTTCTTCTGGTGCCACATGCTCACTCTTTCTCACTCTCTCCTTCCATCACGTTCTCCACCTCACATATCTTCTGTGTCACCCCATAGCCCCACCCCCCCCAACACACACACACACACACACACACACACACACACACACACACACACACACACACACACAGAGCAATGCTGTTATGAGTGATAGGAGAAAATAAGGTGGATGACAGCCCTGGAGCCAGATCCATGCAGGGACACATAAATACAAAGGGAGTGTGGTTGAGTGTATGAGAATGTGTGAATATGACAGTAAAGGTGATGGATGAGGCATCGCCTGTGTGCCAAAAAACAGGGCTCTTTGGGGCAATGCCACAAAGAAGACCTTTCTATAGATGTTTCTTTGATTTTTTGTAAATTATATGTGTAAGTGAGATTTTCAATTTAAATATTTACATATTTAAAAAATTAGGAAGCATTCTTTGTCTTTGCATGTATTTAGTTCAAATATCCACATTATTGTAGAAAATCACAATATGGGAGCATTTTGTTGATCCTTACAAGGAAAAGTGCCATTTAAAAATATGAAACTGAGCGTCTGGCTGGCAGTCCATTCTGAGAATTTGGCCTTTTAAGCTTGTTGACTAGTTTAACTCTGCTGCCAGAGGAGTTACAGTAAGTGCACATCCACGCCGGTCACAGTGAAACATTCTGGAGCTTTCTATGTTTTCTATCACTGTGTGAAGATGCATGAGGCCTCCTTTATTGTTGAATGCACAGTGTTTTTATTTGAGTGGGTGCTCAAGCTGATTTATTTCTGATTGGTAAGAGCTTATTATTACAGCTCTAAGAAATCTCATGATTAATGAATAAGAACAGATTAAATAACAAAAATGTTATTTTATCTGTCAAAAAAATGCAGCATTTTTGTATTAAAGGAGCCAAAAGAATGTATTTTGGTTGTTAAAGTTACGGTTAAGGCACAAATTATTCAGCAATGGTTAGAGATGGCTTATCCGTAAGGGGCAATATCAGCAGAAAATGCTGGATTGGATATCAGAGGGAAAAACAGCTAATCTGACCCAATCCTGTAAAAAGCCTGAACCCCAGCTATTTCTAGCCTGAAATAGAATGCAGTAACATTGTGTTTGGGTAGCTTGAGCATAATTTCTTACTCTTAGATGCTCGTTTGAAGTTTAATGATTCAATAAATAAAAATGTGTTGTATATATATATATATATATATTTTTTTTTTTTTTTTTTTTTTTTTTTTTAATGATACTTGGAGATCAGAACCCTATTTTTTAAAACTTTTATACCGAGCTACAAAGTCAAAGCAGTTCTTAAATAAAATTTATTTATTTGGATTTAACATAATTTTTATACTAATTTCTACTTTCAATATTAAAAGGAAGCATGTAGGTTCACTGATCATTTTGGAAAGTAAAAAAAACTTGGTTTCTATTCCCACCAATGAAATCTCAGTCAGTATGGTTCTCTACAATGAACCACTTCACATCAACATAATCTGAATGAACCTTTTTACATTTTAATAACTTAATGTAGTGGAAATTCTAAAGAAAAACCTTTAAGTGTTCAATATCGGCATTGGAAAAGAAAAAGCAGTACCATGCCATCTCTAGACATGGTTTCTTATGAGTCAATGGAAGTACCCCTCAATAATAGTTTCAACATATTGTGCGTGTGAGTGATGTGTAGGCAGCCGAGTCGAAGGAGGGGGTGGCCGCACCACACACAGCAGCTGGAGACATGAGCTATTTGGCCCACTGCATCACAGCACAGTGACTCAGAGCTCCAGCCTGCAGCACACACATAACTAAAGCCTGTTCTCACTGCACTGCCCCCCTCTCTACCCCTCAAAACCACGCAGTTCCCATTATTCTCTTCCCACAAGCCATGCAGTCAGAAACACTAAAGTAGGGCGCAATATAAATATATTCTTTTGTTAATAGATATCAAGGCATTGGCCTTTACAATACATATATTAGAAGGCTGCAGTATGAAAATGTACCTCCAAACAGCCAAGGGCTGTACAATGGAATATAAAAAATCACAGTCATTAGAGAGAGAAGAATTTGTTAAGAAGCTGCCTGTTAATTCTCTCACTGTAATGCTAGCTTTACCTGCTCCATGCCTCTTCCCCTTCTACTTATTTTACCCTACATTAAGTCAAGCTTGAGTGCATGGAATCGAACATAAACACAGAGGTGCTTTCTTCAGTGTGACTCACTGCAGTAAAACAACCTAGTTAAAGTTTATATTATCCTACTATCCCTGGAGTTCTTCTGACCCCTGCTTACGGCTGGAAAGCGGGATCAGACAAAGGTAATGAACAATATTAGATAATATGTATACATAATGCTTTATTTACTTTTACTGTTAATCAAATTTAATAGTAAAATGAAATTTGCACTATTTTCTGCACAGCTTAAATGCCCTGGTGGCTAGTTGAATTATGAAAATGTTGCTAAAATGACAGAAAATGTGTTATAATTGATAAATATGATTTTTTAACTGGAAAACAGGCAGTTCAAACACTACAGAGCAAATCCAAATGTCTGTAAACATGGGGTCTCATGAAGTACAAAATGTACAAAAGTTGTCCAGTTTGGAGCTGTGATGTCATGAGTAAAGCCAGCTATAATGTAATATTCCATTAATTGGGGGTCATTTTTAGAAGACTATAATATTTTAACTTGTGTAACAACACTTCATACACACACACACACACACACACACTCACACCTAGGGGCAATTTAGCATGGCCCGCCCAGTCGGAAATCGAACCCAGGCCCCTCATACTGCGAGTTGACAGCGCTACCCACCGCGCAACCCTGCCACCCACCAACAACACATTATTTTCTCAAGTCAGTCAATTCCACCTGCTTCTTGGTCTCCCCCTATCACACAAATTTATCAAGCCAGGAGGGCGAAGGATGACATTCCTCCCACATCTTTTCAAACTATTTTTCCATTGGACAGCTCAATTCACTTGGAGGAGAATGCTAAACACTAATTATGTTACGTCAACAAACAGAACACCCATATAGGCTAGCACTGTGCTGAGTGACAGGGAGAGGGAGGGCACAGCCGATTATGCTTTGTTGGGCTCATGGCTGTGGCATCACAGGGGATCGAACTTGTGATCTCCCAATGGGTGTTTTTTTTTTTTTTTTAATCGAAGTCTTCATTTACAATCCACAAGTTAATTTTAGTTACAACAGTGTAGGCCAATATTTCACCTTGTCATATTATTGATTCACCTATTAAATTTTGATATTGAATATCGCAACATGTCTCTATAATAATAATAATAATAATAATAATAATAATAATATGTAGCAGTATAATCGCAATGCCAGTATTTTGGCCATATTGTGCATCCCCAATACTAAATCAAGATATATCTCTCCATGTTATCCCACAGATAGTCATATAATTCTCACTATCTACTGGTTTGCTTTCATTAAACCAGCACCATTTCATGCTGCATAGAAACCTGCCCGCCACCCGGCAGCAACTTCAGCCTATAAATATTTGAAAAGTACACATTATTGCTCTCCTTCTCTCACTGCAAAATGAAAATAAAGAGCATAAGTCTGGCTCAGATCGCTGTTAGGAAGAAAGCTGCCTAAACCCAGACTGGATGATGGATAGCAGTGCTGCTTGTGGTAATCACAGCGCTTTACTGCAGTTGAAAGAGCTACCATTACAGCAAGACAGAAGGGATGTCCCCATCTGATCTGTAGGGTCAGCACTGAGGCCAATGCTTTTAACAGCCTGCATTTGGCTATGTTAAGCCCAATCAGATACCAGCCCTTTGTTAAAGCTACTTCACCCCACTGTTTTCAGAAGTTAAGGCATTTTAAATATCTGGACTGTGAAACTATTCGAAAGTGGCAGTGTCCACCTGTAATATCAACAGTGTTCTGCAACATAAGCCGCATGTAAAACTGGGGTTAGCAGTAACAAAACATTCAAAAATTCAGAATTTTGCCAATGTCAGTGCAACTTTAAATAAACAAGAACAAGTTTATGTTTCTGTAAGAGCAGATGAGGTTTATTATAATAGTTAAATACTGTTTATATATTTAATATATAGTTGTATCATAGGAAAGATTATTACCATTTAAACTGAATTACCATTTAAACTGAAAAGCTCATCAACAAACTCTTCAAAATTGATGTTTCACATAAAAGTATTACAGCATCTGTTAAGTCCCTGTTGCGAAATGCTAGAATGACCCTTATTCGTTTAGAACACAGTATCAGCAAATACTCAGTATTATAGGAATCTGATCAGCAGCAAAAAACCTATGTTCAGCACATCAATTCCAGAGAATACTTGTGTGGTAAAGAGGTTCTCTTCAAGCAGCACTGGTTAATGTTCTGGAACTCTGAGCCTGTGGGATGGAGTCACAGTGGCCAGGAAAATCCACAGTTGCTGCAAATGAATGAAGCGTGCTCACCATATGACCACAAATCACGGATGAAGGACATGTACAGCCCTAAGTGAAATATCTGCTCCTGAGTGCCAGGTGCAGAGCAGATTAACCTAGCCAGTTTCTCCATAACTCAGTAATACCTCTTCACATACGCAGCAGAGCACAGGCCTGAGGTATGTAGTAGCTTCGGACCAGTGGTTCCAAATTCTGCTGTGCATGTTTCAGTATCTCCGCTTACTCTAACACACCTACTGTAGCTCAGGAAGGGTTTGTTAATTAGCGAAATAGTTGCACCAGGTGTGTTTAAAAAGATCTTTAAAAGTCTTTAAATAGTTCTTGGCTTGAACACTGACAAATGTAATGCATTAATAAAATATTAATAACAACTAAATTATTAATGGCACGACTTGGTTTTAACAACCTTATGACAATTTTTCTAATTTGACCCTTTCAACCATCTGTAGGTCAAGCATATATGTATATATATATATATATATATATATATATATATATATATATATATATATATATAATATACACACATACACACACACACACACACACACACACACTTTCTTTCTTCTCCCTTCTCCCTTAGGGTCGCAGGGGGGCTGCTGGAGCCAAGCCTATCGCAGTGGTCATTGGGCAGAGGCAGGATACACCCTGGACAGGTCTATATATATATATATATATATATATATATATATATATACACAAACACACACACACACACACACACACACACACATATACACTCATCGGCCACTTTATTAGGTACAGTAGGTTCAGTTGCTTGTTAACACAAATAGCTAATCAGCCAATCACATGGCTCCAACTCAATGCATTTAGGCATGTAGAGGTGGTCAAGACAACTTCCTGAAGTGCAAACTGAGCATCGGAATGCAAACTGAAACCGAGCATCTTTAACGAACTGAAAGTGGTTCTTCTATTGGATTGCTCTGAAGAAGCCTTTTTAGCACCTTCGTTTGTAAAAATGTCAAACTAGGACTGGGAGCCACTGATTTAAATCTTTCAAATGAGAATGCAGTACAGGGCTGGTTTAAGTCTAGCAACTGAAAAGGGAACTGAAAACATCTTTGCTTCCCTATTTCAATTCTGTGCATGTGCGTGCAGAGGGGTTGCTCTGAGGGTCAGGACTGTGGAACTTGTGCAGTTTAGCATGTACGCTACAGACGAGGGATGTCTGAGTGAAATCTGCAGGATGCTACAGCAGAGGCCCTGAAAAAGGTCCTACGCACACATTTAAAAATAACACTTCCTTTCACAGTGTGTATTTAACCTTACCCAGTGACATATGAAGGTTCACGATGGTCTTCCATCTGGGAAAGCACTTATCAGTTCTATCATGGTCAGAGTGATAATGGAAGTTAGTAACATCCTGTTTCTACATCATGACTGATCATGTGGTCAGCCTGCAATGTGTTACAAGACATAAGCAGAAAAGTGCTTAAAACTTAGAGAGCTTTTAACACATTTAAGTTCCTCATTCTCATAACTACATTACTTACATATCAATTTCATAGCACTGTCTGAGAGTTAATGAATAATTAAAGGTCTTGTCAATTTAAAGTACTCTATTTTAGCAGATACTAACTGTGTTTGGATGAGTGTACTATTTGTACTAATACTTTGTATTCGCAGATTCCGACTTCTGCCAGAAAATAAAAGCTTATAAAAGTAAGCTTTTTAAAAAATAAAAGCTGCTGTGCGTTCATTTATGTTGCCATGGCTACACCACGGTCAGTCACCATGCAGTAATGTAAGGTCCTGCAAGTCTCAGTCAGGCTGAAAAGTTTTGATTTTTTTCACTCCTTTTTTTAGCATCGATCAAGTTGTCAGCCTCTTTAAGATTAATAGCTGAATAATAAGGTTCAAGGGTTAATATAAGTGTATTACTGCTCTACATCTCCTGTAGTAGTTAGGCTGCCAACATGTCCCTCCTCTTCTCTGACTGACAGAATGTGTTAAACTTGGAATCCTTCAAAACAACATAAAGAGCTCTTCAGGGAGCACTTGCTCTAATCGCCTCTTGCAAATCTTACCACTACCAACCTCATCTCCTTCTTGCCCTCCTTCCCTTCTCTACCCCGCTATTACCCCTTGGCCTCCTTTAAGGCCTGACTATGTTTGTCCTATGTATCACATTATTTGTAAGTCGCTTTGGATAAAAGCGTCTGCTAAATGTAAATGTAATGTAATGTAAAGAGCTGAGTTAGTCTCAGTTACAGGCACTTTGATAAAGATATGTCACTGTTTCTGACATAACACACCACAATCGTCATGCTGTTATATTATGGTCATATCACCTCGAAGGATAGGATCAAATCCAACTCATTCTGATGGGATACTACAAAACCTACCCATAATGCCCAAAACAGCCCATTCAGTGCTGGACTGGAGCTGCCGTCCAGATGGCCGGGTAGGGACTGGAGGAAGGCTCAAGAAAGCAGCAGTCTATTCAGGACGTTTGGCAGCATGGGGCCTCCCAAGAGCCCAGGAAAAAGAACTAAGTTGTCGTGGTAACGGTGAGCAGCAGGCCATTGCCTCATTCTCAGCTGGAGGTAAACACTCTTCAGTCCTCACACGCCACTGGAGTCACACAATGTGACACTCGCATGAGGAGAAGTGCAAGAGACTACCTGCGTGTCTTTTTTTAGCCCACCTTTATTTTCCTCTCTCTTTCTTGTTTTCTCTCCTACTGTCTCTCTTTCTCTCAGCTTGTTACAAAATCCTGATTAGCCCAAATTGCTTCCTTTCCCTGTTTATTCTCTGGGTGGTGGATCACTCCGATGTGGTGGTGGTGTGTTAGTGTGTGTTGTGCTGGTCTGAGAGGATCAGGCACAGCAGTGCTGCTGGAATTTTAAACACCTCAGTCTCACTGCTGGACTGAGAATAGTCTACCAACCAAAAATATCCAACAATGTCCTGTGTGCAGCATCCTGTGACCACTGATGAAGGACAAGAGGATGACCAACACAAACTGTACAGCAACAGATGAGCTACTGTCTCTGACTTTACATATACCAGGTGGACAAACCGGGTAGGTATGTCTGATATAGTGGACAGTAAGTGGACATTTTGAAATTTCATCCAAAGCAAAGATCTTTTTAACATAAAAAATTAATCAATATAATACAACTTTACAAACTGGAATACATTACATTTCATTTGCTGGTCCTGACAAAGTGGGCTAGCCCTATTTTTTTTTTCTCAGAACATATTTATCATGGAAAGGTGCAAAATACACACACAGAGATACACATGTTGCCCTTCAGTCTTGGGACTATGTGCTGACAATACTGCAGAATGGCTCAACACCACTGCAATCAAATGCTCAAGGGGAGAGAGGGGGGGCATCCAGGCTAGGGTAAACCATTATGCAACAGACTTTTATGCTCTCTAAGGATGAACTGATGGACTACAGCAAACTCTGTTCTCTGAGTCTGAAGAGGACAATAGGAAAAGCTCTTCATGTCTCTCTCTCTCTCTCTCTCTCTGTCTCTCTCTCTCTCCCTCTCTCTCTCTCTCTGTAACAGGTGCCTAGCAACCTCCTGCTCCATTTGGCCTAGTGGATGGCCATCTATCTGTGGGCATCGGAGTGCAGCTAAATGCAGAGCCATGGCAAAGATGACCTTTGCAGGCTAATGTAGGGCAGAGTACATCACAGCCTGGCTCAGCAGTGGTCCAGGAGGGGCAGGACAACTGGCATTTACAGAAGAGCACACAGCATACCCTTCTAATGCCTGCTTCACCACACTGGCCAGTAACATCCTTTGAGTGCACGCCAGTGCTTTTTAGTAAATTATGACGTTTTGGAACACTGAATAGTGACAAACCCAGTAGGTCAACTGGCCTGCTCTGTCCACCTCACAATCAACATGTCCAAATTGTGCCTGATTATGGTGTTGTCCCTCCCTGGTGTCATGTGACTCATTAGAGTTACAAGGTTCCAGGTTTGAATGGGGAGCAGGGCTGTTAAATTTGGTGTTTTGGGTACAATTCTCTCATACTAGCCACTGGATATTCAACATGGCACCTCACAGTAAAGAACTCTGTGAGGATGTGAGAAAAGAATTGTTGCTCTCCACAAAGATGGCCTAAGCTATAAGAAGATTGCTAACGCCCTGAAACTGAGATATAGCACGGTGGCCAAGATCATACAGCGGTTTTCCAGGACAGGTTCCACTCGGAACCGGCCTTGCCAGGGTCGACCAAAGAAGTTGAGTCTACGTGTTCAGCATCATATCCAGAGGTTGGCTTAAAAAATAGATGCATGAGTGCTGCCAGCATTGCTGCAGAAGTTGAAGAAGTGGGAGGTCAGCCTGTCAGTACTCAGACCACATGCCGCACAATGTGTTAACTCAGTCTACATGGCCATCATCCCAGAAGGAAGCCTCTTCTGAAGCTGACACACAAGAAAGCCCGGAAACAGTTTGCTGAAGACAAGCAGTCCAAGAATATGGGTTACTGGAACTAGGCCCTGTTGTCTGACAAGACCAAGATAAACTTGTTTGGCTCAGATGGTGTCCAGCATGTGTGGTGGTGCCCTGGTGAGGAGTACCAAGACAACTGTCTCTTGCCTACAGTCAAGCATGATGGTGGTAGCATCATGGTCTGGAGTTGCATGAGTGCTGCCAGCACTGGGGAGCTTCAGTTCATTAAGGGAAACATGAATTCCACCATGTACTGTGACATTCTGAAGCAGAGCATGATCCCCTCCCTTCGGAAACTGGCATTTCAGTTTTCCAAATCGATAACAACCCCAAACACACCTACAAGATGACAACTGCCTTGCTGAAGGTAAAGGTGATGGACTGTCTCCTGACCTTAACCCAATTGAGCACCTGTGAGGCATCCTCAAGGAGAAGGAGGAGGAGTGCAAGGTGTCTAACATTCACCAGCTCTGTGATGTCTTCATGGAGGATTGTAAGAGGATTCCAGTAGAAGCTTGGAAGAGTTGTTTTGGTTAACTTGTATTATCTTGGTGATGCATAGTGCACCCATTTAATGGTAATAGATCATGTTGCAATGTGTGTAAACCTGAGTCATAATATGGGTGGGTGACATTTCTCACAATAAAGTTGGACAATTTGAAGTTCTGGTCAATAACTCAGCTTTACTCAACTTAGAAAATCAGTACACAGAAAGAGGAAAAAAAAACAGGCCTTAGGCTTACAGCTCTGTCTGTTAGCTGGCTCTAGCTCTCTCCACAACAATCACTGTCTTGATAGAACCTAGCCCCAACCTTCACAACAAAAATCCCTGCAAAAGTACTGAGTATAAGAACTAGTGAACAAAGCCTAAAATTAGCTTGTACAAATATTCTGCTAACAGCTACCCAATTATATTTCAACCAAACTGAGCGCAGCTACGCTCTGATGCCATGCTCTGATGAAGTGATATGTGATGTGTCCAGTATGTGGTAGCTCTTTTTATTAGTCAGCCTCTAAATTTACAGTACATCAGCTAGTATGTTTGGGGAGGCAGCCCAAAAAATCCTGCTTAGGGTCCCTAAAAGGCTAGAGCTGGCCATGAGACAGATAAACATAATTGAGGTTTGGCTCCAGCTTAAAATAATTAAAGAAATGTAACTGTTTGTTTGGCATTTTGTCCACTAGATCTGGCTTTTTTCAGCACAAATTAAGCTCTGAATCACTCAACCAACTGCTTCATCACCCATGCATTAACTGGCCCGTTCAAATAGCACCAGCTGTATGCACGAGCGCAGGTGCAGTGCAAAATGTGCCTTGATGTGTCTGCAATATGCACTCACAATGTGCCTGAAATTAACATTCAATTTACTAAGGCTGCAGCTAATCATGCAAACTGCACCGAATTGCCCACTAACTGCTCGCTCGTGAGGCACAGTGAAACAGTGGAACCATCAACAAACTTGAGTCGAAAGAGAAGATGCAAGTTCAGGGCAAAGAGACAAACGTGTGAATGAAAGGAAATCATTCCCAGGAACATTCTATAGGTTTGTAATTCTACCATTAATTCTAAGAGAGAATTTGGAAAACAGAACACCCACACCACAATTTTTCATCCAACATCCACCACTGCATTCGACGCTTTACGTTGCGCTTGGTGATGTAAGGCTTGAATGCAACTGCTCGACCATGGAAACCCATTCCATGAAGCTCTATACGCTGCACTTGAGCTAATATCAAGGCCACATGGAGTTTGGAGGTCTGTAGTGATTAACTCTGCAGAAAGTTGGTGGCCTCTGCGCACTATGCCCCTCAGCATCCGCTGACCCCGCTCTGTCATTTTATGTGGCTGACCACTTCATGGCTGAGTCGCTGTCGTTCCCAATCACTTCCACTTTGTTATAATACCACTGACAGTTGACTGTGGAATATTTAGTAGTCAGGAAATGTCACGACTGGACAGGTGGTGTCCTATGACGGTACCATGCTGGAATTCACTGAGCTCCTGAGAGCGACCCATTCTTTCGCAAATGTCTGTAGAAGCAGTCTGAAGGCCTAGGTGCTTGGTTTTATACACCTGTGGCCATGGAAGTGATTGGAACACCTAAATTCAGTTATGTGGATGGGTGTGTAAAAACTTTTTGCAATATAGTGTAGAAAAACCTTTAGTCTGAAAGAAAGACCTGAAGCTCTACATGCAATTAATTCAATGTTTAAAGGAAAGAGCAAAAACAACCATATAGCTACTATAGTTTATATAGCATGTAAGCTATTTGGCATATCTACTAATCCACCAGAAACCGTTCTAAAGTTTTAAAGGAATCTGAACTGTAATTTAGTGAAAACCTCAGATAGATTAGCTAACTACTTCTGCTGTAATAGCTAATGTGATAAATAGCATCTTTGCTATCCAAACTACATGCCAGCCAACAGTTTCAAGTTGTTTTTGCCTCTTTACATCAAACATCACATTATCTGCTTATAATGCTTCGTTCTGACCATCAGACCGAATGTTTCTGTGTAATGAAAGACTTGATCACAGGAGAAAGGCAATACAGTAATGACTGCGCCTGGGCACAGAAAAACTGATGCAATGTTGAAACTACAAGTTTTATCCATTCACAGCATTATGACAGGCAGTCTTATTTCAATCATTTTTGTTCATATTTCTTCAGGGCTGAGTTTCTCGAGTCTGAGTCAAGTTGTGATTCATTTAAGGGCACATCTACGTCGGTGACTTGAGTCCCCATCTCTAAAAAAAGCACATTAAACGAAAAAAGTCCTGATGAGGGCAGGGCTTTTTCCTCCCCGGCAACATCAACACTTCAGAGGGTGGCAACTTATTGCTGTTTCATCTGTAATTGTCTCTGAAGAATTAGTCACCTCCAAATTATCTCAAATGACTATACCATGGCTCAAATTATTTCAAATTCACTGAATGTGCAATCTTCTTTGTTTCATGTACTGTTCTGTTTTACTCAACCTCATTCTCTTTTGTTCCCACAAACATGAGACACAGTCGACTGCAAATGTATTTACTTTCTTTAAAGATACTATTAACTGTCCCTCAAATACACACAGGAAGCCAACTGACTCATCCTACACAGGAAAAGGCCCATTCAAATGGCTCTAGACAGGACATCACGACCACAGACCACTCGAATTCCCACATGTCTGAACACTCACATACACCCATGCACACACTTAGAGGTGCTCTCCTCTTCATTAAATAGCCAGGAGGAGAATCGCTGCCTCAGTGGAAAAGCGCTCCGCTCTTACTTTATCTGTTCCCCTAGAGAGGAATTGATGCTGACAGCAGCCTTCTGTCACCCACTGAGAGAGAGACATGTAGAGAGAGTGGAAGAGAGAGAGAAAGGAGAAAGAATACTACATACAGCAAAAGCAGATATGATAACAGACCCACAGAGTTCTAGATTTCCGTAGCGGAGAACATGAGAGCACTGGCACAAGGGCCAGCAGCCTCCTCAATCCCTGGTGGAACAGAGTCAGACTGAAAAATGCAATTCACAAGGCAATATTTGGCAATATTATCGCTTCAGTCTCAAGAGTCCTAACCAACACTGAGATGCACTGAGATGGTGATTTACATCAGCCAATCACAGTCACTGCTTTAAATGAAAATTAAAAGGTTCATTTTTGACAGATTCTTTCAAGGATATTTGGGCTCAATATGTTCACCCATTAGCAAATTTTATAAGGAGCTAAATTAGGCCTATAAAGTTTACACAGTCATATGCAAAACTTTGAAAACACACACACACACACATCCTCTTCTCCTTCTGGGTCACGGGGGTGCTGGAGCCTATCCCAGCTGTCATCAGGCAGAAGGCAGGATACACCCTGGACAAGTCACCGGTCCATCGCAGGGCAGATAGAACTTTGTGAATACTCCAGTCAAATTATATGTACAGGAAATAAATTTTAGCACACGATTTCTTTATATTTGCTGAGTTTATCATATTGGAAAAAAATGAACATAAAACATAAAATGCCCTGTGATGGACTGGCGACCTGTCCAGGGTGTATCCTGCCTTTCGCCCAAAGACTGCTGGGATAGGCTCCAGCACCCCCCCGCGACCGTGACGGAGAAGCGGTTTGGAAAATGGATGGATGGATGGACATAAAATGATCTTTTGTTTTATTTTTTTCCAATTTATTAAATTTAGCAAATAAATGGTAATTGTGCACTAAAATGTGCAGAACTGTGTTCTCTGTGGAGAATGTGCTAATGTATTTTCACTTACAAGATCACTAATAGATGTGGGACCAGGCCCCAATATGGCATAATGCTGTATATTAGCATATTTTAAAATATCCCCAAAAACTACATTTCTGAACAGACAAATTGATGAACAGGAAAATCAGTCATAGTTTATCTCTCTCCTGACTAAACTAATATAAGTGTTTACCAAACTGACCTGCACTGTGAATGAACTTGCGCCCTCAGTACATCAAATAATGAAGTAAGCCCTGTGTACATCTTTCATACAGTGACATATATAGAAAGAATATAGAAAACACAGAGCACACAAAAAGCACAGACTCTTCACAATGATGCCCAACATAACTCCTCTGGCAGCAGATTTAAATGCATTAAAGGGGCAAGATAGGGTTGTATCTCAATATGTTACAATATAATCACTATGTCATTTATGATGCTAGAAACTGGTGCTACATATTATATTAATAATAAATACCCTTTTTGTAACATTTAGTGCCATTGATAACTCCACTTTGCCATTAAAAGTGGCTGTTGCAGTTTACTAAATACAAAGGAGTGGTGGCTGCTCTTTTGCAACATTATATGTTATAACTCATAACAACATGGATCACAAAGAAAGAGAGGAAGGCAGAAGCATTAGACAATTTATATTTGTGTCTGGCCAAAATTGGCTGATACCTACAGTAACCCCCCCTGAAGCAAGTAAAGCTTTCAGTACTATTACTGCAATACAAGCGGAACACAAAACACCATCAATAATCAAATAAAATGCAAAGAGGTAAAATGCATCCTAACCTTACCTTCAGCATGTGAATAGCTAAACAGGACACAGAAAAAACTCATCAATGGGGAGAAATAATGGAAAATAAGTCAAATAAGACGAGTAACAGAAACCAACTAAGAATTATAGGAAGCTCACTCCATTGCATCATTTGTATTATTTCAGACTTTGTGAGTTTCTGCTGAGTCAGGAAATATTATTCTTGAAAACTGACAATCATATTTAACAACTGGTCATCAAGATTTCATATCGGTCAGGTCCTAATGAATGAGAAGAAGAGTTTTCTTCTTTCTTGCTTGTTCAGCACAGATGGCAACTTGCACATAATCACAGTAATCAACAGGTTGTCAGGTCCACTAGGACAGCCACAGTCATTACTGCCAAACCTCCAGAGCTTTATTTCAGGAGCTGCCATGCTGCCTCCCACACAGAGGAAAACGAATGCTCCCCAATACTACAGAACTGCAGTGGAGGACATAAAAAAATAAAAAAAACAACACAATTGGATTTTATGGTCTCTGTGGCTGCAGTGTGTTTAGCAGCACCACAGCTGATGCTGACAGACCACCCTGAGCTCATGCTCACTCAGCTGGCTATTAACAGGGTGTATTTTTACTCCATATCAGGGGTATTTGTGGTTCAAGCGTCAGTATGACTCGAGGCAACATGCGTTTCTCACCCGCTGTGTGTGTTTGTGTGATTCTGTGAAGTCTCACGCTCAGGAAGGAGACAGGCTGATGTGTTTATGTAACTGTTCCTTCCCTGGGAACAACATGTGTGTCACAGATAAGAGAGCAATGGTCACACACATACACATAAATGATGCACAGACACAGATGCCTCGGTGCGACTCGCTGACCTTAAGGCCATTCGATTGCTCGTACAGTTCTCCGCAGTAACCATGTTAAAATTTCAAACCATATGGTTCACTCCCCAGTATCTACAGTCCATATAAGCCTGTTTCTGTGGGGCTATGCGAACCAAGCTATCCACCTATTCAGCCTACAGAAGTTTGATTTCACCCATTTCTTTTTAAAGGATGTTTCAGCTCTGGGTGCTTTTGAATAAAGTGCAGCCAATCGAAATAGAGCTCATTTGTCATCAGTCTTAAAGGTTTTTGGTACATAAAACCACACACATTTCATAAATGGACCTCAACGGGAAAAAATGACTGGAAAAATGTAGAACATGGACCCTTTAAATGTAGCTCTACTCTTCACATTCCTGACAATAACACTTCTGGCCAACTTGAGAGTCCATTATCTGATGTAACACAGGGCATCAACCCAAACAGTTTACCTGAATCTAGTCCTCCACATGAACTGTGGTCAGTTAACATCAGCAATACTTCAGTGTTCAGATTAGTTTTTTTACTTTATGTTTTATTAGGCTTAAAAATCTGATCTTACTGCTAAGAGGTGGGTGGGACACTGATGCATGTGGAATTCTTTTGTTGTACGCTGTACATGGACAAAACAGATATTTCCTCATGTGAAAAACAAGCCAGGAAGTCAAAGGATCACTCACCAGAATAAAAGTGTTACGCCATAATAATCAGAAATGTCTAACTAACTTAAATCGGCAGTCATACATACAGCACAAGGCTCTAAGCACAAGAATGCATTAGCAAAGATGTCTGCACCTCAATCTCACCTTGCAGATGACGTGACATTGTCAGAGGTTTTTCACCATGTCAGCTCATCACAGAGCGCAGTCTGACTTTCACTCTGTCTCTCTGTCTGTCTTTGACTTTGACTGTATTTGTATTTAACTACGTGAAAGTTGTTTAACCCCTTAAAGCTCTAGGGTTATTACATACTAAGGCTTATTATTCAGTAACTATGGGAACTTCAATGCAAACTGGCTGAGCTATTCTTGGGTTCTAGAAGTGTGTAATAAAACTTTGGCCATTTAAGGGGTTAACTTTCAAAGTAAAAATAAATTCCTGATGCTGTAGTAAATCATATGATTATCAGACAGATAACTCCCAGAGAACTGGAATAACTGCTGTTGTTGCAAAAGAATGAACTTGTTTACAGCTTGGAGGGTGTGAATATAAGGCTTACTGTCTCTAGAGGTTGACACCTAACAGAATTGGCAGCGTTCTCTTCTAAGTGCTGATATCTCTAATGATGTTGCATTAGTGGCCGTTTTTATTCCTCTTTGGTTTGGATTTCAGTTTAGTTTCAGTTAGTTTTAGAGGTGCATTAAGAGATTTAGTTTTGCTTATATTCTCTAAAAAGGAACGGTTTTAGTTCAGTTTTTATTTTCATTCTGTTTTAGCATTTTATTTTTTAGTATTATGTTGCACTTTGTTTGCAGATATTTGATAAATGTAGAAGAAAATCAGCACTTCAGCACACTAAGCTCCAGCTTCCCTTATAGAAGGCCAAACACAGAGGACATTCTACAGCTACGACTCATCAACACTTGTTATTTCTTAGTAACTATAGTTCATTTTACTGACACGCTTTCTTCAAGCGTTTATTAATAAAGGCTATGTTTTTTTATAGAACCATGAATTCCAGATGGAGCCTTTTCATGCTTTCCTTTGCATGCTGAAATTGTTCTTCAGATTGACAGAGAATAAGTTGTGTATGTGTTATACGTGGAACCTTTTTCAATGTGTTTTCATAAAGCACCAAACAAGTCCACCACAAAGTGAATTTGTTATGATGTCAGGCTTGTAACAGTAGAAGAACCATTTTCGGTGCTATATAGAACCATTTTCAAAAATGTTGTATAAAGAACTATACAAATATATAAGCATTAATGCATGAAAGAGTTCTATGTAAAACCAATGCCTTTACTGAAGAACCCTTGAAGACCCATCTTTAAATGTGTGGTTTTGCAGTCGACATTATAGTTTTGATTTAGTTTTCATGTTTTTGAAAGCATTTTTTTATTATAGTTAACAAGCCCATTTTTAACTGCTAGTTTGCAGTGTAGTAATAGTTTTAGTGAGCTATAACAATGCTGGTTTTTAAAAGATACAGTAAAGCTTTCAGGCTCTCATAGGAAGCTTTTGCTGACCTTCATCCCTCCTAGCTTGGTAGCATCTTGTGATGGGGAGACCTTTCTTTAGATAATAATAGCTGTTGACACTCTCACACTAAGCAAGGTTTGTAAACTGAATAACACAAAATTCAACATTCAACTAAAAGAGAATATTTAGCAAGGCATTTCTGAACAATCTGCTATTCCAGATGGGTGTTTTATGACAGTCAATACAGTTGACGGCAAAAGTTTGTATTTTCATTTAGAAAAGCAACAAAATGACTTTGGACTGGGGTGTTTCAACTTTTGCACATGAATGTATACATCATAGCTGAAAATATAAATGAGACACTATCTCATTTAGTGGTGGCTTGTAATCTTCACCATTCATAAAAAAAGGTGCAAACAAATACACTGAAAATGGTGTGTAAAGGCTTTACATACTGTACTTACTGTATAACAAAGCTACTGAATAATAAGTCTTAAGGTTAATATTTGAATAATAAGATGAGGGTTTAAGGAGTTAAATGCATTCAAACTACTTCATATTGGTTTAAGGCCTATGCAACGCTGAAACTGTGGTAACTGAAATATTACTTCTAAATTAAGGCCTTTAACCTGCACAGCCCCCGTACATCTGATTCATCTCTAAAAGAGCTCAAATATTACACGATCATAAATCACTCTTAACGATGACTGTAAACAGTGCATCAGTACAAAAAATGTGCAACCCACCCCCACTCCCCCACCCCCCACAACATTTTTCACTACATCATCTCAAAATATGCTATGATGGATCATTAGATTTTAAACAGTACATTTGTTTAATGTACTGTTGTTTTTCATAAACTCATTCTCTCTTGTAATAGAGCATATATTTTGATTAGAAGGAGGGTAATGCATTCTCTTCAGTTAAAATAATGATAAAGGTCATTCGCCCTTTTTAACTGCCTTCTCCACTGTCTGTTTCCATGTTCTCTGTATTAAAGTCATTCTGTGATGTCACTAAAGACATCAGTCAACACGTCTGCTTTCAGTGCTTTAATTCAACTACATTTGAGATTTACAAACCAAGGTGTCTTGGACGTATTTGAAGTTCTTCACATCAAACCAACAGGTTATGTTTGCAGCGGCTCAACCTGGTGATGTAGAAATATAGGATTTCAACGCAGTTTCAAATGCATTTAGTGCCTTGAGCACATCAACTTAGTTCAACCTTCAACTAGTTTAACAAATTCAACCCTCTGATTCAGTCAGTATTTAACATATTTTAATAACATATTTACACAATTACACACATGTAGTCGATCAGCCAAGACATGTTTACTGACCACATTATGGCTTATTAGTTTAGCGATGGAGCTAAACTGCTAACCTTATGATGCTAACATTACTAACAAACAATATGAGTAAATAGTCACTCAAAGCTTTTTCATAAAAGTATTCCCAAAAGTTTTCTCATCCCATTCACATTCATTCATTCATGTCTTCATTGAGGTCACATAGGCTTGTAGTTGTGGTTCACAGCACAGTATGACAGTTAAATATTAAAATAAATAAAACCAATGTGTAGCTAAATGCAACAAGCAGCTGATGAAGACAACAAGTGTTGTGCCAATTCTGATTCCCCCACAGAATTCTTGTTTTTTGTTTTTTTAATACATAAAGCATATGGATGTAAGTTTGGAACTCTTGCCCAGTAGTCTGACGTTTCTCCAGCAGGAGGTGCTACAGCGTTCGACATGTAGAGAAGAAGCAGCCATAAACCTCAGCAGGATCCCACGTTTGAACATGTCTACGTTGACCAGTGTAGGACAGTAAGGGTAAAAAAGTGCCTTTAATACAGATGTTTCATTATTATTGCCATTCAAATTACTTTAGACTTTCATTGTAGAACTGATTTTGCTATTATTGGCCAGTGTGTGTGTATATATATATGTATATGTGTGTGTGTGTATATATATATATATATATATATATATATATATATATATATATATATATATGTATATATATATATACACACACACACACACATACACACACACTCACCAGCCACTTTATTAGGTATTCAATTGCTGTACAATTGCTTGTTAACACAAACAGCTAATCAGCCAATCACATGGCCACAACTCAATGCATTTAGGCATGTAGAGGTGGTCAAGACAACTTGCTGAAGTGCAGACCGAGCATCAGAATGGGGAAAAAAGGGGATTTAAGGGACTTTGAACGTGGCGTGGTTGTTGGTGCCAGACCAGCTGGTCTGAGTATTTCAGAAACTGCTGATCTACTGGGATTTTCACGCACAACGATCTCTAGGGTTTACAGAGAATGGTCCGAAAAAGAGAAAATATCCGGTGAGCGGCAGTTGTGTGGACAAAAATGCCTTGTTGATGTGAGAGGTCAGAGGAGAATGGGCACTGGTTCGAGATGATAGAAAGGCAACAGTAACTCAAATAAGCATCCAAAACCTCTGAGGAATGTTTCCTACACCTTGTTGAAAATGTGCCACAAAGAATTAAGGCAGTTCTGAAGGCAAAAGGGGGTCCAACCTTTTACTAGCAACCTACCTAATAAAGTGGCCGGTGAGTGTATATATAAAATTTTATATGATGTTAGTGTGTATTGTTCTGGTATCATTGGATCAGACACAGCACTGCTACTGACGTATTTAAACACTTCAGTGTTACTGCTGGACTGAGAATAGTCCACCCACTAAAAATATCTAGTCTTTGAAGAACAGGGTGAAAGGGGGCTAATAAACTATGCAGAGAAACAGATGGACTACAATATGTAATTGTAAAACTACAAAGTACATCTTTGGAAAGTGGAGCTGCTATCACAGACAGTGAGTGTAGATACAAGGAGGAGTATTTAATGAAGTGCTCAGTGAATGTATATATGTATGTATTATCATTCGGCCAGTGCTTCTACTGATGTGTCCCTCTAATCCACATAAGAGTCTGATTCAGTGACACTACACATGCAAACCAGATAAACAGGCCTATTTTCCTGAATGCCTAATACAAAAAGACATGCGATTAGACACTGTAATGTACATATATTTCCATATGCCTGAGGCAGCAATCAGAGGAGATGATCCAGCACGGGGTGATGCATTAAATACTGCATGAACTCACGTGTATGTATGAGTGTATGTGAATAGAGGAAGCCAGAGAATATGGGAGAGTGGAAGCAAAGTTATTGCACACGTGAGTTGTTTTTTAAAAGCCTTTCTCTCTCGCTGTGCAGCCAGACTAGGGCTACATTAGCATACACATGGGATAGAATAGGAATGCTTCTGTCTTCCAGACCCTGGGCAAAAGCTCTCTGCTCCAGTCTTTATTACCCTGGGGGAAAACCTTGCATAATACAAGAAACAGCCCAATTAATAAGAGTATAAAGAGACTGTGAAATGAGATGGCATCATGGCATTTAACCAGGGTGGTCAGAAACGAGTCTGTTCGCCTAATGTTTAATCAGGACGGTGGTTCAGCTGTGAGGTTATGGCAGCAGGCAGCCTTGAGAGAGGCAGCTAAGGCAAGAACTCTCTGCCATAACACAATCCCGAAGGACAAGAGAGTTGCCCAAGTTGCTGCATTCTCAGGCTTTGTGATGGCAACTATTTAATGAAGCTGAACTTGATAACTTCTCTACTTGGAATTAAACACTGTTTTCTGTTAATGCTGCTAAGAATTTTATTTTCCTGCACAAAACACAGCATGAAGTGCCTTATAAAATATTTAAATAAAACGGCAAAACACAAAATAAAGCAGTGTATGTAATACATTGTTCTGTCTTGTATGTTATTTCTTTGTCCCATAAAGCCCATGCTTGTATATACTTTGCATGGTCTGTATTGTTTTATACTGTAATTCATCTTTACATGACTGTTTTCCAACCTCTTTATCCTTTATAATTTGCTACTGTGACTTGAATCCCTTAAAATCCCTTATTACCAACTAAAGCGTACTACATAGACTACAATGCAAACTGGCTTAGTTATTCTTAGGGTATAGATGTGTGTCGTAAACCTTCTGGTGGGTCCTGGCTGTTTGAAGTTAAGACTGATATATGTAAATTACCTCTGGTCTGACTGTCTGCCCTGTATTGTGCCTCATTCAAAAAGCAGCCCTGGCTGAAACACTCCTTATAACTTCAAAACGATTAGCCAAAGTCAAACTGCTATTGGCTGAAAAGGTGGATATATGTAAATACACTGTTTGTAACACCACAAAAACACTGAGCTTAAAACATTTATATGAGGAACATGAAGACTTTAAAGTGAATATGTTTTGAAAGTTTAATGCTAGCCTTATGCAACTGTATGCAGATGTTTGAACACCCCAGCCTGACACCATATTTTGTTGATTTTCTATGTGAAATACTCCCTAGTAAAGAAACTTAAAATGGCAGTTTTTGCAATTTTTTGGGGTTTCTATTAAAATATAAAGAACACATGTTACATGCTTCATAACCTACAGGCCACATTTAGTATTTGTTTTTTTTTCCAAGTATTCAGAAAACTGAATCTTTAAAATGTGAAAAATTATGTGTTGTAGAGGACGTGCAACTGATGTGTAGACTGATTTGCCCAAGAGGGCCCAAATTTTCCCATCACACTAAATATCAAACAATTTAGTAAGTGAAATGTTTCACATATTTGCCCTTTTACATGCACCTCCCATTAGAATTGAACTGTATGGTGCATCATAAAATTACACTCCGCTGGAGAGCACTACGTAGCCCTGTATTTATTGCTCTTTGCCTCAGCTGGACCTGTCCGTAGTGCTGAATCTCTGCCAGCACAGGTGCAGGATGAGTGTCACCTTCACTCTCCATGGTGCTGAAACTCTTCACAGGTATTTCTCTGTTGTATTCCTACAACAGAGGAGCCTGCTGGAGCACAACCACTGAAATCACATTGTGTGTCCACTGAGAGCCACATGTGACCCGCGGTTATGAGGTCAACCAGTTAAGCGCTATCAGGACCACAATTACTATTGATCTGTTTTGGAGAATGGCATGATGGGAACACAGCATGCTCACATCTAAATCACCTCTCAGCTCCACGCGGAGAAAAAACAAATACAGAAACCAATCTATAGCTTTCAGTTACCGAGAGAGTCCATTCGATATGAGTAGCTACAGCTCCAAGAACCAAGGTGCTGATGGATTATGGCAGTAGCATAGTGTTGTTTCTCCAGCAACCTGATCAATTCGTGCTCTGAGAGATGAATGTTGTTTGGCATATTTATTGAAATTCAAGGGCATTTCCCAATGAATGTCACTCGACTTTAGTAGCAGCAGTCCATTATTAAACTTCCGGAGAAACACATTCCTTTTATTTCCATTCATTTTATTATGCCGCTCAAAGTTCCTGCACAGTTCCTTCGACTTTCATATTAGTGTCATAAGAACTTCTTGTCATTCGCTCTCACGGTTCTTATTAAGAGCCTGTTATATTTCAGTGTGTTTGACCTGCTTCTATTTTCCTGTCTTGTTTCAGGCCATCTTGTGTTATTGCTCATTGTGGTTATTGCTCATTTAAACACAGTGAGTCAGATCAAATCATTCTGAAGTAAAGCAAAAAGTCATGAGAGACCCCCTTATCCTTGGTAAAATCAATGTAATGCACAGTCTCGAGTGTCTTTTTCTTTTACACAGGGACCACAGTATAAAATATGATAAAATGCACCCATTTCTGTCAAATATTTGTTATAATTATTACTTATCACAATAAAAACTAGATTGTTGTTCTGCATGGTCTAGGCAGTTTTCAAACTCCTTGAACAGAGTTTTAGCCTTTTATTGAAAAAAATAAATCATGAAAAACATTAGAAAAAATATAGAGAAAAATAATTAACGTTTTTTTTTTATGTTGTTGCTGACACTCAGCTACATCGGCTACAGCTCTGTAACCAGCTTTATATGATACTGCTGTTTACTAAACTCTATATTTTTAAGAAATTTACAAGGGAATACAAAAAGAAAGAAAGGAAGGAAAAATAAATAAATTAGACTGAGGGGAACTGAGCAATCAATAGTTTCACTTTGTCTAATATTCTGAGTCAACACCACTGGGCCACCCAGAAAATACTGGGCAAAAAGCCAGAGGGGTGCCAGCTTTGCCGTCAGTTGGCAAAGAGTGGCCTGTAATCAGTCCTCTTGCTGTCTGGGCTGTGTTATGTTAGCATCACGTTCATTTTCCCTCACCAACTTTAATAATACTACTTGAGGCAGGTGTCACCATAAACACAAACATTTGAAGTTTGTAAGATATTCAGACAACAAAGTCAAACAGTTTAAAGGCAAATCATTCAGGAAATACTTCAATTCAAGGCCTAATACTGACAATTAATGGGAAATAGTTTAAGCTTGTTAATCTATCTTTTAGTTATCCTCCTGTTATCTTTCTCAGCCTCTCAGTTTAAACAAAACTAGGTTCTAATTTCATTTAACACATACACCTGATGGTCTACATGAGCAGCCTGACAGTCCATTTACAACGGTCAACCACATTTTGGGACGAGAACTATACATTTTGTATGAACTGTTTGAAACTCTACAAGGAGTTTAGTGGACTGTGGGAAGCAGGACTACTAAGCCTAACACTGGAAAGAGTAATAGTGTGCTAAGACGTGTATTAAAACCTTCAGTTTGAGACAGTTTTTAAGTAGAAAAGATGAATAAGTCAGTAAGCTGTCATATGATGATGATTTATGGAAATGTCACACGGGATCTTTAACCCCTTAATTGGACAGTTTTATTACACACTTCTATAACATAAGAACAGCTCAGCAAGTTTGCATTGAAGTGCCCGTAGTTACAGGACAGTAAGACTTAGTATGTAATAAGCCTGGGATTTAAAGGGGTTAATTTCCTCCCATAAACATCTACAGCACTGCAGTTCCAACAAGAGGCGATGAATTAGAAGGAACTTGCAGTTTGTCAACGACAGAAGGCAAAAATCAAGCAGGTCTCCTGTCTCACCGTCTAGAAACAGAGAACACTCTCGAAGGCAGAAAAGCAGCTGGAGTAAACAGGCAGGACCACAGGCAGGGTAGGTCTATTTTATTCTTGGCTAACCTCACTCCCAAAGCTGGTGAAGCTGAGGGTCCAAAACCCAAACCACAGACCCAAAGACTGCCCAGTGTCTTGATTTCTACTCTTCATAATAAAGGTCCTTCTTCTAAGAACCACTTTTGTGAATGACTTACGTTGCACCAGGCCTCCATAGCGCAAGCTTCCCAGTACATCATGATTCCATTACATTCTTTAGTCAATCTGGTTTTACTCAAAAATGGCAGTATCAACACCATCAACATATTTCTATGTACTTGAGGTGAAACCATGCGCCGCCCACAAATGCGTTCCTTTGTAGCAGCTGCTGTGCCATCAAGTTAATGTTAGCATGGTGCCAAAGGCTGTTTGATATATGCTTTGCATATACTATGTACTGTACAGGGGTGTAGCCATGGGTAGTCCTGGGGGCTTTGGCCTACCCACATTGATCACAAGCAAATATCAGCAGAATATTTATTAAACCAAAAATTTTTATTTATTTTTCGTAAGTGCTGTCAATGTGTTACGATCAATCAAATCATTATGCTCTCCTAGCACCGCCTTTTTTCTTTTTTATGCTCTCCTAGCACCGCCTTTTTTCTTTTTTATGCTCTCCTAGCACCGCCTTTTTTCTTTTTTATGCTCTCCTAGCACCGCCTTTTTTCTTTTTTATGCTCTCCTACCACCGCCTCTTTTCTTTTTATGCTCTCATAGCACCGCCTCTTTTCTTTTTTATGCTCTCCTAGCACCGCCTCTTTTCTTTTTTATGCTCTCATAGCACCGCCTCTTTTCTTTTTATGCTCTCATAGCACCGCCTCTTTTCTTTTTTATGCTCTCCTAGCACCGCCTCTTTTCTTTTTTATGCTCTCATAGCACCGCCTCTTTTCTTTTTTATGCTCTCCTAGCACCGCCTCTTTTCTTTTTTATGCTCTCCTAGCACCGCCTTTTTTCTTTTTTATGCTCTCCTAGCACCGCCTCTTTCTTTTTATGCTCTCCTAGCACCGCCTCTTTCTTTTTATGCTCTCCTAGCACCGCCTCTTTTCTCAGCCCTCTGATCACAGCAACTGTCGTTATCTACCATTGCCTCAAGCCTTTGTTTCATTATCAGTGCATCAGTGTTTCAATTTGGAGCTTCAGCTATAGTTATAAAATGTGACTGTGGCCTTTAGACAATTTTTAAAAGCGGAATTTTTCAGAAATTTTGCTGTGAGATGGCTCATTGTAGAGAAACCTACAGACGTAGATTTCTTTATAGTGGTGGAGGTAAAAAAAACAGTGGTTGCGATGTCTACAACACAAACATAGCCGTTTTATTGACTAACCAAAACTACCCTGGTAACTGGTAAAACTGAGAAAAAAAAATGATTTTTTTGGAGACTATGTTGCTTCATAACACCTTCATGCAATCTATACAGAAAACAAGGTCGCAGGCATCAGGCAGCATTTTCATAACCATTTCATGTAATAACTTTGTGTGAGGGATCTTTTAGAGGCATCAGACTCTTTCCCCACCCCATGTGAACAATTCTGACTTAGTATGTTTCTCTAGGATGGAACGTTTAACATCAAACAAAAACTTTTTTATATCATTTTAATACAGTAACACTACATTATTTGTGTTTTTGCTTAGCAGTGTGCCGCTCCAACAAAATCTCTGGGTCTTACCTGATCACCCCATTCTAAAAGCCAGCATTCCGTGAAGCTTGTCCAACCTCGCAACCGATGTTATGAAGGAACGCATTTGTGAGCAGAGCATCTGGAAGTCACCTGGCCAAAATTGTAGCAAGAGAATGTCTTTCTCTCTTACTCTCTCTCTCATTATACATTTTTCCTCTAGTGGTCCAGAGCCAAAAGTAAGGCCTGCCCTTTCCATCCAATCACTCTCTCACCCCTTATTTCAATTCTAAAGTGAGCGTGGCCCAGTAAAAACGCCATTCTGATTAGTCGACGCACTTGCCCTAAAACAACGCAGCACATATGCTAAGGTGCAATAACAAAGAAGCTCTGGTCAATCTCATTATAATCCAGATGACACTGCCATGTCCTTGTCCAGAATGCTAAGGACTGGTGGCAGCTATAAGAGTGATTAGCTTTTGTCTCTGTCTCGCTTTCTCTCTCTCACACACACACACACGCACACACAACATGCCATCTATCGCCACGGTAACATCAATTCTCAATCCTATTACTAGGGCAGTCATTGTAACAGATTGCCACTGACTCTCGCTTGTTATGGAGCATGTATATCACAGTGGCAGAAGAAGCAGCTTATAGCTGTTCACAGAGAGAGAGAAATACAGAGAGAGAGAGATATTACAGTTTAGCTAAACTTCATTCTACTCCTATTACCTACTGCTTCAGACTAGGACTGGGCAATATCGCTACAGAATATCTTTATTTTGATGACTTAGGTCTTTATTAAATCATAGTTATTATATGTACTTCAAAAAAATGTAACCAATACCAAACATAAAAAATGAATACATATTTCAATTATTTGGGTCAGTCCTATTTAACACATGCTGCATATTGTGGAAATGCCTTCAGGTTTCCTAATGTTACGCTGTTGCTGTATCTCCCACCGTTACTTCATGTTAGTGTAGGCTGTCTAGTCTACTGCAGCATGAACACTGTAACACGTATGGCTGACCTCCTGAACTGCGCCACGTCTCATTAACTGCATTTGTGAGCAGGAGGGAGACGAGGAAATACCCTGCTGTGGCCTTTAAAACTGCTGCAGTCTAATCAGGTGGACCGCAGTGTCCACGTTTTTCTGGCCGTAGTGTAAGCAGGAGCGTCTGCTACGCTCCTCATATGGCACAATCCAATTGCCATGGCAGGGTTTACATAATAGAGCATTACAGAAAAGCCAAATTCCCTGTTAATGAAGTGCTCAACCAGCTCAGGTCTGCAGGCAGGCTCCACTGTCCAAAGCGCCCTCCCTCTCTCTCTCTCTCTCTCTCTCTCTCTCTCTCTCTCTCTCTCTCTCTCTCTCTCACTCACTCACACACACACACACACACACACACACACAAACATACAGACACCAACACACATACAAAATGAGAGAAGGGGCAGAAAAAAAGACAGCAGTGATTGGGCACTCAGAGCAATGTGAATTCATCCTGAGATAAATGAGAAGTGGTTTAACGCCTAGGAATCAAGTGCTGATCCCTCGTATAATCTAGGTATGCACAATGACACACACACACACACACACACATATATATATATATATATATATATATATATATATATATATATAGGCAGCAAAAGATATTTATGTTTGGCTGATATTTCAAGCAAAATATTTCTTGTACTTTACAATGTATATAATCTATGTTAACGGTCCATATCTGCAGATAAAATATTGAATATTGGCCCACATTTCCAATATCATAAACCTCTGCTGCATTTCTATACACGTTTAATCACACTGTCATATGAAGTTGCTATCATATGAAACTCTCCTGACTCCATTTTTCAACACTGAGAATGCCAACTGGCCTTTTCACTGTGGGAACATCTAGAACTGAGCAACAGAAATGGAAAAAAATTACTTGGAATGTTTCGATCTTAGCACAGCTATGCAGAGCATGTTTGCATTTAGCCAAAGAAACAAACAAAACAATAAAAAACAACCCATCACATCAAAGTGCTTGGTAATATGGACTAGGTTACTAGACCCTTGCATAAACATCACCTTTGGGCCAGAATAATTTGCATATCCATGACATCTTAGAGGTGAAGGTGCTATTTTGGTGATGCTGATATGCAGCATGCCCAGGAACACATTCAAGCACTGTGTAAATGGTAAAGCCCACCTTATCTTTCTAACCAGGATTTCTCTTGTAGGGCCCTCTGGACTTTATGGGTCCAGCTCAACCTTAACCCTCCTTCATGGACCTGTCGGTCCATGGACTTTCCAAATGTCCATTTCCTGAATTGGTGTGCTTATTAGTACGTGGGCAAACGAAGAAGCTTACACTTTACACTTACATGACTAGTAGAGCATGAGCTCAAGAGACCACACTGCAGACATGCAGCTCACCCCCACCCCCCTTCCCCCTCTCACTGCATACTGCTTGCCTGCTCCTCTTTTGCTGGACTCCAGGGTAAAACACAGAACCTATACAAGCAGATGCTCCCAAAGTGGAACACAAGGTTCAGGCCTCGGAGCCAAGGAGGTGTTCTCATTCATAGCAAGTTCTGCCACTGAGTCCAAAGAATGCTGTGGGCCAGTGACCCCTCTGGGGAGCAAACACCAACACTGTGTCCAGCACACAGACAGACGTTATGCAACACGGCCAATGGGATCTCACATGCAAACCACACACAGTGACAGAGGATCTGGTCTCTGAAATGTCTCACTGCTGACCCACCACTGACTTCATAAGGCTGTGGAGGACGTTTTAGGCAGTTATGCACATTCTTCCCTTCCTGTCATCCCAAATGGACTGTGAATGTTGTGGAGGACAGGCATAGGACATTCCACTGCATACAAGACTACACACACACACACACACACACACACAGTGACTTTCTCTCCCAATAAATGGAAAGCACATCATGGATTAGAACCCTACCGTTCTAGATCCAAGCCAAATCAAGAGAGCAGTCGGTGTACACTGGTTTGTGCACGTTCTGCGTCGACTGGCACTCACCTGAGTCGAAATGTGAGCTGAACGCGAAGCTGGGGTTGAGAAAGGCTGAGGACATGGCCACCACGAACACCGACGATGTCATCGTCCCTCGGAAGGCTTCAGCTGCGCCGCACTGTCATGCAAATTCTGCGCTAGGAACGAGCGAACGGTGCCGTGCTAAGGACGGGATGGAAGCAGGAGTGCCGTCAGACGCAGCATTTCACTCCTCCATGCTCAGCTCGCTTCGGCATTCTGGGAAGAACGCACAGGATTAAACGCGCAGATGCTGGAAATCACCGCCGCGCGCTCTGCTTTCTGCCCTCAGTCACTCGATTGACCCGAACAGCGGAGAATCCCGTGTCCATTACACTGCTGGTCCTGCGGTTCTTCTCCGGAGAGGCTCCTCAATCAACGTGATGCTGCTGCTGTTCCCGAGCCGTTCTCCCTCCCGCCAAACCACCCCCCCAACCCCCCCCCCCCCCGCCACCCCTGCACCAAGCCTCTGGCGGGCATCCAGTCAGTCCAGCCAAAAAGAAAAACTCCTCTCTATGAAAGTTTCATTTAATCTGAGACACGCGCGCAACTCAGCCGCGGTGTCTTGTCATCGGTCAGTTAATAACCTCTTATGTAGAGGTGTAATAAAGTACATGCAGTGCAGAATTCAGTAATGCGCTTTTTTGCGGCGTTGGCGCCATCTGTCCGCAGAAGCGTGAGCTGCAAGCTACTGTTCGGGTGCAGTGATCGGATCAGAGACCCTCATTTCAGAGAGTCTCTGTCGTAGCGTGGTTTGACATCTGTGAGTTCCTCAGTTTGCATCTTTCAGGTAAAACGAATAACACTTGATTTGAAGTGGCCCTTGGTAGACGACTAAACTCTTAACAGATTATCAGTAACATAACAACCTGTCAGTGAAGTAGCAGTAGTGAAGCATCTAAATACATAATTGAAGCATTCATATATATCTTGCAGATGTACTGTTGAGGCATTACTTACATTAAGTAGATTAAGTAGTGCTAATATGTTACTTCCAGTATTCAAAACCTAACCCTAACCCAAGCTTACTTTAAACCTAACCCTAACCCAAGCTTACTTTAAACCTAACCCTAACCCAAGCTTACTTTAAACCTAACCCTAACCCAAGCTTACTTTAAACCTAACCCTAACCCTAGCCCTAATCCCAACCCTCACCTTAAACTCAACCCAACAACTAATTCTAACCTTAACCTCAACAATAAACCTAATCCTAACGCTCATATCGCTTGGAAAAAAGTCTGGTTCCATTGACTTACTATAAAAGTAAAGTAAGTTCTTTCGTTCTACTGTAAGTTACCAGCCTGGCGACCTGTCCAGGGTGTATCCTGCCTTTCACTCAATGACACCTGGGATAGGCTCCAGCATCCCCCCGCGACCCTGACGGAGAAGCGGCTTAGAAAATGGATGGATGGATGGATACTGAATTTGTAGAAATGTTATTCCCTTAATATCCCTCAATATTGAGACTTAAAAAAGATATTTTTGGGCTGTCAAATGTCACTATGACCATGTCATCTACACTCTTACAAATCATGGTCTTCAAAGGTTCTTTATATAGATCCATGAACACTCAAATAACCCTTTAATCATGCAAAGTGAAAGGCTGATGGAGAATGGGCTGTAGATGGTTCTATATAGAACCTTTTTTTAAAAAAGGGATTTTTGTATAGAACCAATCTTCTATTGTTGCAACATAAAGCTTGTAATAATAGAAGAACTCTTTTTGGCGTTTTATAGACATTTTCAAAAACATTCTCCATCAATCTGAAGAACCTTTCATAGTGCACAGAACCCTTTAATCATGCAAAAGGTTCTTTGAGTGTTCATGTTTCTATATAGAACCATTTTCTTCACTAAAGAACCCTTGAAGAACCATCTTTTTTAAAGTACTACTAAACATCTAAGCGCAACTACAGAACAAAGTCACACGGGTTGCAGTGTGGTATCTGGTTGCACAAATAAAGACTGTATGTATAATCTGTGTATTTAGGGCCTGTTTACCTCAGATAGGGGAGCTAGCATGGCTTGACTTGACTCTCTTTGTTTAGTCTATGATCTGTGTGCTAACCTGACCAAATAGCTATTTTATGATAAATATTTTGCCTATTGCAGACATTTTGGGACCATTAAAAACATCCTCCTTTGGAAACATAGCGCCAGACCCACTTAGTAAAGCTTTAGCTCCTCATCTATAAATCTTTAGTGATGCCCCTTCTAAAGTGAAAGCATCATTACTTCAGTGAAATAATCACCGAAGTAGAGATATATCCTAAAAACAGCTCAAATAGATGTACAAATGTATGAGGTCAAAAACTAAGAACTTTTTAGTACATTCAACATCTGGTCTAAAATAAAATGAAGCTTACCTGTCAGAGGAGTGACAGGGGTACCATAATGATATGAAACCCAAGATACGAAATAGAAAGTAATTATAACTTAGAACTAAATGTAACTGATTATTATCATTTGATCATTATCACTCAGGAAAGTACAATTCATTTACAATTCAATTACCTGTTTACTTGAGTACATGTAACTGAATACCTTACTACTCACCTCTGGATCTGAGTTTATAAAGAGACGCTGCGGTTTTTTTTTTTTTCGTAAATGATTTATTCCGCAAGTGATATGTGTAAATTGTCTCTGATTGGCTGACCTGTTTTGCACCTCATTCAAATAAAAGTCTGGGGTGAAGCAGCCCTCATAACTTCAACATGAATAGGTGGATATGTGTAAATATGTTTCTGTGATCACATTCAAACCAGTTTTTACTGCTTAGTTTCCAGATATGGATTGTATGGTTTGGGAAGTGAATTCTACTTTTTTAAAACTTTTGCAATGTTTGTGTGCTACATCAAGCTGTTTTATGCCAAAAAAGGGGAAGAAAAATCATGTTCCCTATACATGGGTCCTTCCATTCCAAATCCATCTGTTGGAGCAGTGGCTACATCAAACTACTGAAGCTGTTGTGATTCTGCCTGGAAAAGAACTCTTTGAGGATCACAGGATGACAGCTGAACAACTGCAGGAGTTGGGGCCATGAGGGTTTCAATGCAGTTCTAAAGGTAGCTCACTTTTGACCTGGTATGCTTGTACATCTATTCAAGTGGATTTTTGGAAAAGTGGTGTGACCACTGTAAACAGGGCGTTATGCTGCTGTTAGCATCCCCTGTCATTAGCTTACTGGAAGTACACTAATATTTGGGAAATGAATCAAACCTAGCTAACACATAGGCCTACTGTTATTGTCATCCACTGTTTTTTTTTTTAAGAAAATATATTTGAATATCCCAAAGAGTAACCATACTATTGCATTATCAAGGCTGTACTATGCAACAACATTGTAGTGATTGGTTGGTGCTGGCTCCAACAAGCTGGGGAGGCATGGCCACGCAAAGGCTGATGGTAATCACGTCCTAGTAAAAGGGACTAAATGTTGTGTAAATTGTTGTTTGCCAGTTATAAGCTATGTGTATGAGTTAATGTGTCAATCTCTGTTGGGAAGTATGCTTGTTGTGTGGGTATTTGTGTAGGACGGTCATCATCAGGGAGAAGTGTGTAGCTAGAGGTGACCTCCCCTGTGAATTTTCCTTTTCTGTTGTCATCTCACTAAAGCACTTTTTTGCAGCAGATCATAGCAACCCTTGTGTCTTAATCTTTGCAAGTGCCACAACATTGTCTGACAAATTAACACAAAAATAGCCTGTTGTTTACATTTTCATTCAAATGTTTTGTCAAGTGTAAGTGCCCATGGAAGTCATTGTCAGTCATTCATATTCACTTATTTGTGAGCTGTTGTAAGTACGTGATGGGTGCAATATGTGAGCTGGTTTAAGCAGAGCCTGACCACTTTCCTGTGTCTCCTGTTAAATCAGAAAACATCTCTGCAAAACACCAGAGGGTGCCCATGAGCGAATCCTAAATAAATACGGGTAAATACAAGTTAAATAGCTAAAAAGTTCAAATGGACCTTCCATGACCTTTCTTCAATTTTAGAGAGTAGAAGGATGTATTTCACTAAAAAAGAATAGAAATCTTACCCACATTGTTCTGTTTTTCTACATCAAACAGGTTTTGGTCAGCAGGACACTAGCATCACTGCTACTGAGTGCTAATTTGTTGGCAAACAGAGTAGCTTACTGGTTTAATGAAGAGGACTGTTATATAATGATCCATTCATTTTGGAGTCGCTTAGGAGAACCCACTAACTCTCTGGCAATATCGAACAACATTACTACAGTTCACATTTTGAAATGCAAAAACCAAAAATGCTGGGTTTCCTTATACTCAAAGATGAAAAAAGCTACTGGAGTGCTATTGTCTGCCAAGTGCTCTGAATGAAACGGTGAGACTTTATATAGAATCCTGGTCTCAGATGTTCTTCACGCTCAGATAAAAGTGTTAAACCAAAGGGGCCTCTAAAGGGTTCATTTTCAGTACCTTTAGTTAAGGAACATAAGTGTACCATATTCCATTGCAGTTATATTTTTAGGTTGTTTTCACCCCTGACATGGCCAGGGCCCACAAGCAGGCCCAAAGTATTATTACACACTTCTATAATCTAAGAATAGCTCTACCAGTTTGCATTGAAGTCCCTGTAGTTATGGAAGAATAAGCCTTCATATGCATTAGGCCTGGGATTTTAAGAAATGAACCTAATACACTCTGTCCAGGATTTTTATTTATCTGTTATTATTTTTCTAAAAAAAGTTATGAAAAGCTACAACAGTACGTCCTTCCCCTTGAAAGTGAATGTATGTATGAATCTGACCTAAAGGACAGTGTTGTACCTTTAAGGGTACATTTACATTGTGTGTACCTTGTAGGTTAAAACCCCTTTTTTTCACAGTGCTTGGCGATCTTCATTCCGCTGCATAAGAAAACATTCAATGCTGCTGGCAAGCAGAGGACATTCAAAGTACCGAAAGCAAGTTTTAAATAAACCTGACTAGACGCTTTAAGATTTGGATTTTCCATTGAATGACCACTAAAATGAGATGTCTTTTACATTTTCAGTATTCAGTGGGCTAAATCTTAAGCAAGGTTTCTAATCATTCTGAAAGGTAGTGTATGGGATTTGCACAAATATAAGTAGCACACTCATATTGTCTTAATTACATCACAGCTATATGGAACTATCCTGCTTTGATGAATGATGCAGATGATTTTTACGAATAGTTTTCAATTTTGTATCAGATTTTCTTTATGCACTTTATTAACGTTTGTGTTAAAGTGAGTGTGAGAGGAGAGACTGTAGGTGGCAGTGAAGGATCAGAGAGAGCTGCACTGACGTGGAGATTTCCCCAAGAGACGATTCAGTCCACTAATCACTAATCACTCCCTCACTCAGGAAACACCTGCTGCCCCACTCTGTCATTTCAGCTCTGAGCAAATGAGGAAGCTTCTCTGTTTCATGTCTGACTCATAGTGAAACAAATGCAATTTGACAAAAAAGCATCAACACATGCACACCATTATACCATTCAGTTAAATGACTGATTTAAATTGTAATAAACAAAATGTGAAAAAATAAAATAACTCATTACTGCCTTGTGTGTTGATGGTGTGTTACTACACGAACGAGTTTTGAAATGTGTGTATGATTAATTAGCGTATCAGCATGAGAATCCGAGATTGGACATTGCTAGCTAGCATCTCTGAAGATCATCATATCTTATTTTAGCAAGGTAGCAGTGAACAATAATGAAACGTTTAGTAAACTTCATATGGAGCATAAATGGTTACCAGGCACATTAACATGTGTACTGCATTAAAAACATTGCTCTCCTGGAGTCCTGAGCTGCAGCAGTCCTTTCACTAAACCTGAGATCATGAAAGTTTGGTTGTTTGTAAAATGTCCTGTTCTCAAGCTGAAATGGAGATTTTGATGGGTTCTGTTGCTGAGTCTAGTCTCTGTCTGTCAGTGGTCTATGCAGTTTAGAGAGATTTTTAAAAATGTGTCCTGGACCTAATCAAATAGTGGTGGGACATCGCCTAAGCACTTTAAAAAGTGGAGGGTTAAATGTAAATTAATGTTAAATTTAAATTAGTAATTGTAATGAATTGCTTTATTTTTGATCACTCACCCCAAAACTGAAGCTATCCATTTTAACATTGATGATAGTATTAAATACAGCCTGCTGAGTTAGCGCAGCATTGTCAAGATTGGCCCCTCCCAGTCCTGTCCATGTGTTCGTGTTTTGGTTTAGCCCTCGTGTTCTTTGTTTTGGTTTTGTAGTCCAGCCCCCTTGTTTAGTGACTCTGCCCCTGATTGTTCCCACCCGTGTTTCCACCTGTGTCTTGTGATCCCTTGTTGGCCCTGTTGTATTTAAGCTCTGTGTTTGGCCTTTGTCTTGACTGTTCTTTGTCTGAACTGTTGAATTATTGGATGTCTTGTATTCTCGAGGTGTTTGGTGTGTGATTCAGTGTTCATTCCGTCATGTCTGTCCCTCCTGCTCTCCGTGTTGGATGTTTGACCCTGGACTGTTGTGACTATGACCCTGGATTTGCCCTTAATGAACGTCGCTTACCTCAGCACATGCGTCCGCCTCCTCGCTCCCAACCGTTACAAGCATTTTGTTTGACTGAAGAAAAGCTCTGTGGAAATGAGGAAGAGTCATATCAGAATAACAGAGATATATGTGCAGGACATTAATGTAAATAAAAAATATTTCCATACAAATTTATTATTATTACATTAATTTGTAGTCACTCAGTATCATCTTAAGTGTTATTGAACTTTATAAACATTTGGGAGAAAAATGTCAATCAATCATTAATATATTCTCTGACACATGAGAGTGTAGATTATCTCATATTCTGATATGGTGAAGATCTCATACTGGTTCAGTTCCTGAAGGCCCGGTGAAGAGCACGGTGATAAATGAAATGTACACTATTGTCTGCTTTCTCCGAATGTAGTTGATCAACCAAGACATATTTGGGGCTGTAAACTGTTGAGATCCATGTGTGTAGTACATCACATCAGAAAAACAGAGACACAAATGCAGTAATGTATAAGAAAACATTTCAATCTATGTGAATATGCAATGTTATGCCATTCACAATAAATTGTAAGTTGTACTAACTGAAATGTAAAATAAGACCTTCCTTATTATTTTCCATTAAAACTTGAATATACATTTCTTTATAATGGTATTGTGTGGTGAGGAAGTCTAATTTTATGTTAATAGTCTTCAAAGTCTTCATGTAAAATTAATCTCTAACATGTTCTGTAACACACATGAGATGTGTAGATGGGAAGTGTTGAGTGACCCCTCCCTCTGCCCCCTCCTGTCCCTTCTATAGCCCACCCCTGCACTCTCTCCTTTATCTGCTCCTCAAGCTGCTCATCTCCTCACTCAGCGCAGAGAGTCATCACACACTGACAAGATGCTGCCAGCACTCTGCTCTCTCTTCACTGCTCTCTCATGTAAGATCTCACAACACTGGAGCTCCTCAGCATTCGCCTACATCTAATGTGAACATCAACAAATGTAACCTGGATGCTGCTTTTATTGCAGGTGTCAGTGGTGTGACTGTGGTGACACAGAAGCCTCCTGTTCTCACAGCGACTAAAGGAGAGAAGACCACCATTCACTGTAATCTGGGGACTGTTACTAATTATGAAGCTGTGTGGTATAAACAGGTTCCAGGAGAAGCTCCACAGTATGTGATAAGTAATTATCATAGCTGGAGCTCTCCTAGATATGGATCTGGCTTCTCTTCTCCTAAATTCACATCAACACACTCGTCTCAATCAGATTACACTCTGATCATCAGTAATGTGGAGGTAGGAGACTCTGCAGTGTATTACTGTAAGACATGGGACGACTCTGCTAGTGAATACGTATATACGTATATGATTCACACCATGACAAAAACCTCCTCACTGCTCACATTCACTTCTGCTACTAACAAAAACCTCCTCACTGCTCACATTCACTTCTGCTAATAACAAAAACCTCCCTTGAAACGGACATCACTTTTTAGAATAGAATTTAGAATAGAATTAACAACCATTTGTCACTGTGTTGCACGCTGTGAAATTAGATTAAATTCTCATGTGAGCAATAAAGACTTTAAATAAAGACTAAGATACCTAACACAAACAACTTCCAACGTTTCATATTAAGCACTATATTTTGGACTTGTGTTCATTAATATCTGCATAGATTGCAATTTTAGCAAACACAATTTATTTAGCAAACAAAGCAGTTTCCACAGTTTAGTCCACATATTTGTGCACTGCTCACATTCACTTCTGCTTTCAGACAACAGAAGAAGCACAGAAACAACAATCTGCACTACTGTAGTGAGAACTAAGCTGCATTCAGTGTAATTTATGTTCTACAATGTTGCCATTATATATTTTGCTATAATGGATAACCAGAGCACTTAAGAAAAAAAATTATTTTTTCTAAAGTGTCTTTATTTTTATTTTTAAAAGATTTTTCTCACAAGAAAAGCAGTTACTGCGTTGCATTCTAGTATTATGACGCTCATGAGAGGTCAGCTTCAAGCTGCACTGTATCTACATAAGTATTAATCTGAATAATAAATGCAGTGAAATATTCTCTAAACATTATTATGTCAATTAAATACATATCATTATGAATTTCACATGAGAATGTGTGGTCATGTAGATCAATGTCAGCATCATGGTGAGCTGCTAGATTACCGAGTCTAGAACTGCTGTCTTTACAATTGTGGAGTCTTCATCTTTAAGTCTTGGTGTTACACATGGCTTCCTGTTTTAAGTGCTCACATTCTCAGATTAAACATCACATAATTGGTCATGCTGTAATAATAAGACAAATTATGATCTGTCGCTTCATTTTAAGAACCTCACTATTGGATATTATCATGAGTTCTACACTTCTTATATAAATATTTTTATGTGTGTAATGAACTCAGTTGTTTTAAAACAATTTCAAATTATCACGAGATACAAGTTTGTCTAGCTCAGTCATGACATTTCACTAAATATCAAATAACAACGTTGAAGTATTTTCAGACTAACTGCACACTGTGAACATTACAAATTAAGGCAGGCTCTCAGAAAGAGTCCCATTCATGTGTGAGCGAATGTGCGTGTTCATGCTCAGTCAGCACCAACACTGATGTGTGTCTTATAAATGTAGTAAATACGTTTACATCACATGATCGTGCTGCTTGCTTGAAGCACAGAGACGGCACCTCTTCCCTTTCTTTGTAGAGGTTGAGTTTGTGTCTGGAACAAGAGAAAGATGCTGGAGATTCAGAATGAGAGCTGTCATCAAATATGTACTACAGTGTGAACAGAATCAGGCCAAACTAAATACAGAGAAGGATTTAGAAGGGATGGCTCCTTCCACAAGAATTCACCTCTAAGATCTCGCCTGATTCCAGACTGGGGTTCATTTCTGATCATATTGTAAAAGCAGGAGACAGAGAGATGTGTAACAGATGCTTCATATTGAATACTGAATTCTGCATTGTTCCTTTGTCATACCTTTTGCATTTCCTATTGCAGGCAAGTTCTTGTCATGTCAGAAACACTGAGGTGAAAATTCAGTAGATGCAACTTTATCCCACACAGAACACATGATACACCAAACTGTATGACAGTGCCAGCCTACATAATTCAGCACCGACACTGTTACATCCGTCATTATGAGAGAAACACTCAGGAAACAACTTCAGACCAACACTGTAATTTTAGGTCTTTGTAAATGAAGAAACATTGTATCTTTCTCTAAGTGGACATTTAATGTAATGCATTAAAAGACATACGTTGCCATTTAAATGAGTGAAAGGAATTCTCATAAATTTGTAAAATGTTTATGCAAAGAAGAAAAGTGGGCGCTTACTTTGAGAACAACTGAATAAATGGTACAATAACGTTCAAGTGTTCAGGAGCTTGTGAAGTTTATTCCTCGGCCACGTATTCTAACACACAGGAAATTTTGTAGATGTTTCAGTATAATTTGAGCTGCTGAGTGACCCCTCCATCTGGCTTCTCCTCTCCTAAATTCACATCAACACACTCATCTCAATCAGATTATACTTTGATCATCAGTAATGTGGAGGTAGGAGACTCTGCAGTGTATTACTGTCAGACATATGGCTGCTTTCTTAGGGAGTCTGTATCACGGTGATTCACTCCATGACAAAAACCTCCTCACTGCTCACATTCACTTCTGCTAATAACAAAAACCTCCCTTGAAATCACTTTTTAGAATTTGTCACTGTGTTGCACACTGTGAAATTAGACCTCTGCATTTAACCCATCCGTGCAGTGAAACACCCACATACATGCACGCTAGTGAACACACACACACACACACACACACACACACACACACACTAGGGGGCAGTGAGCACACTTGCCCGGAGCAGTGAGCAGCCCTATCCACGGTGCCTAGGGAGCAATTAGGGGTTAGGCGCCTTGCTCAAGTGCACTTCAGTCATGCCAAGGGGATCAAACGGGCAACCTTCTGGTCACAGGGCTGGTTCCCTAACCTCCAGCCCATGACTGCCCCCTTCTAACAGTGAAAACACCAGTGTAATCTAAATAAGACTGCAAATGTACCATTAATAATGTAGGAGACTTTGGTATGTATGTTTTTTGCTTATCCTTTTATGTGTAATTTATAAAGGTTTTAAATCAGTAATTTCATGATGTTTTATGCTGTAAACAGTGAATACAATAATGTAACATTACGATGGTCCACAGACAGAATGATGATTCTTCATCAATAGAATCATCATCTTCAACTAATATCAGCAGATGATGATGGTGTGTGTGTCTGTAGGACTGTCAGGAATCTCTACTCACCACATCAAACACTCCCACACATGCCGAAGGTTCCATACAGTGTGAGGAGATACAGCATCCTGCACACCAGCACACAAGAACTAATAATATTTAAAATGATGCTGTTTTAACTTTATTTTATGATGTTTTAGAAACATAGTTTGAAGGACAAATCATCTGTTACACTCATGTGTATTTGCAGTAAATCATTAAAAAAGGGTTTAGTCATTTTTCACACAGACCAAAATATTAACTTAACTCTGTTCCTGATACATGAGGTTTACTCCTTTCATTATCTTTCTATGTCTACTGTGGTGGGACCTTCAAGTTTACATGTAAAATAGAATAAGTGAGGGAACATCATTGTGACATATTGTTGAGGTTGTAGATTTCTGGGATATATTTATTCTAAACACACAGTTTTGACTTTTTGTTTACACAAAATAAACCTTAAGGCTTTTGTTATAAGCTTCAGGGTACATTTACATTGTTTATAGCTCAGTGAACAAAACTGTACTTATACAGTATCTTTCTGTCACTGTAGAAAAGAAGAATAAAGCAGCAAACATTACCTTTCCAAATGAAGTAGTGCCACAGAAAAGTTTGTAAAATTCACATCAAATATTTATTTCTATGTCTCAGGATTAATTCCAGTCAGTCAAAATGTCAACACACTTAATTTCAGTAAATATATCATGGTGCCATTAAATTAGTGGAGTTTGGGCCAAGTGGTTAATTTTTCATTTGTTCATTAAAGACTTCAAATAAGTGTAAGATATCTAATAGAGTTGGTTTTAGAGTTGATTTGAAACCAACATCAGACATGCTATATGATGTACTATAATTACATTGGTCTGCATATATTGCAGGTTTGGTAAAACACTTGAAAAATAATCTCCACAGTTTTTAGACACATTTTAAACACATTTGCTCTCGAGTACTTTAGACAAGATTTTTTTACCGACAAAGTGTGTAAAACTAATTCTCTCCTCAGTAAAACAAAGTCTGACCTGATTGGGTGGTTAGAGATCCAGGCTCCTCCCTCAGCTCCTTATGAAAGCTCCTCCACTCTCTCCTCTCTTCATCCTCCACTCTGTTCATCACTCCGCTGATCACACAGACAACATGCTGCCAACCCTCTGTGTTCTCCTCCCTGCTCTGACATGTAAGATCCCTCTTCCTGCTTTTCTCTGTACATTGATGAGATCTGTTTGATTAGGATTGTGTTTAAAGTGATGTTGATGCTCATGAACTCCAATGTTGTTTATGTTTTAGGGGTCAGTTCACAGAAAATTCTGACACAAAGCCCTTCAGTACTAACTGACCAGGGCAGAACTGTCAGCCTGGACTGTAACATCGCAAAGGATCACAGCTACTACGTCTCCTGGTATAAACAGATTCCACAAGAAGCTCCTCAGTTTGTGTTGAGGTTTTATCATTCTCACAGCTCTCCTGATCTTTATGGAGATAATTTTCTATCTTCACGCTTCACATCTAAAGCCTCTTTGAGCATCGACTACCAGTTAATAATCAGTAATGTGGAGGTAGGAGACGCTGCAGTGTATTACTGTGGAACATGGGACAGCTCTGCAAGCGTAGGAGTATCACAGTGAATGAGATCATGACAAAAACCTCCTCACTGCTCACATTCACTTCTACATTTCATTCAGCTCATTTCTCACCTGGAGCAGAAAAGCTGAGTTATAGCTGCAGTTCTCTTGAGCAGGACATGTGAAGAAATCACAGGATACCAGAGATGTGGAATTCCCAGAGACTGGAATGGGACGTGGAAGGACTCAGTGCTGATCATAGACAGTAGAAGAGAGAGCTGAAGTCTGGAGGACGTTTCAGTTCCGCTACTTTCACTTCTGAAACTGAGGAGGTTTTTGTACGGGAGAGGATATGAAATGAAGCACTGTGGTATTCGGCCAAGGAACAAAGCTGATCGTCACTGGTAAGAAACCTCTCTCTTCTTCTACATTACACTTCTTTAACCTCTTAACGGGCGCTGTGTCATAATTAATGTTTGCTAGTGTTTATGAATAATTATAGGGTCAATATCGACACCCAATATGTCATATGAAAGCTTAGAACCTCTGCTTGCCAGCTATCTAGCCAGTTTAGCTGTATTTCCTTTCAGAAAATAACCATTTTGGGCGAAATATACCTTGTTAGCAAAAGTTTTATTAAAAAATAAGCTTAATATTTTTTATATTTGCGGTTTTTATAAATCCATATTTGATCCAATGTGGGCATGTTATACATTGTTCAAACCGTCTGGCTCTCCGGAATACGACGCAATGATCCGTTTTACTGTACGACGTAGGGTTTCCGAATTAATATAATAATAATAATAATCTTTATTTGTATAGCACCTTTCATACATACATGCAACTCAAAGTGCTTTACAGAATAAATAAAAAGAAAACAAAGATAAGCAAAACACATTAAAAGAAATAAAGATAGAAGGAAACAAAATAAAATAATGAAATAAACTGAAAAAGATAAAATGAAAGAGATAGAACAAAAGTTTCTTAACTAAAAGCAGATCTAAACAGGAAGGTTTTAAGATTACTCTTGAAGCTGTACAGGGATGTAATGCCTCTTAGCTCCTCAGGAAGAGAGTTCCAAAGCTTTGGGCCGTAGTGGCTAAAAGTACCCTCGCCAATCTTTAACCGGGTTTTAGGAATCACCAGTAGATTACTGTTTGAAGACCTGAGAGACCTGACAGGAACATATCTCACCATCATTTCACTGAGGTAAAGAGGAGCAAGACCATGAAGACATTTAAAAACCATCACCAGAACCTTAAAATCTATTCTAAAACTGACAGGTAACCAGTGCAGTGAGTGGAGTGCAGGTGTAATATGATCTTTCTTTCTTCTCCGGGTCAAGACCCTTGCAGCAGCATTCTGAACTCGCTGTAGGTGAGAGATAGAGCTCTTTGGGAGAGCAGATAAAACAGCGTTGCAATAATCTATCCTTGATGTGATAAATGCATGGACAAGTTTTTCACTATCAGCAGGAGAGAGCATATCTCGGACCTTAGCGATGTTTCTAAGGTGAAAATAAGCTGTCTTGCATGTAGTCATGATGTGTGATTTAAAGCTGAGCTCATTATCAAAAGTGACGCCCAAGTTCTTAACACATTGTTTGGCCTTCAGATTCATTTGATTTAAATAAGTCTGAACATCATTCTTTTGTGAATCACTGCCAATAACAAGAACCTCTGTCTTCTCTTTATTTAATTGCAGAAAATTGTCTGACATCCATGTCTGTATATCACCTATGCACTCAAACAGTGAGCTAATTGATTTTAGGGCTTTAGGTTCTAAAGAAATGTAAAGTTGAGTGTCATCTGCATATTGATGATAACTAATACCATGTTTGTTAATGATATGCGGTAATGGAAGCATATATAGGTTGAACAGTAAAGGCCCAAGAATTGATCCTTGGGGGACGCCACAAGTTATTTTTTGACGTGTGGAGGAAGAGGTACCTAATGCAACATAGTAATCGCGCCCAGTTAGATACGATCTAAACCAGTCTAAGACTAAGCCACTAAGGCCTACCCAGCTCTGTAGTCGATCAATAAGGATTTCATGATCAACAGTGTCAAAAGCAGCGCTTAAATCTAGGAGAAAAAGGACTGAGAGTTTGCCTGCATCTTTATTCAATCTCAGGTCATTTACTACCCTAACTAGTGCTGTTTCAGTGCTATGGAGAGCTCTGAAACCGGACTGAAAAGTGTCATTTATTTGGTTTACTTTAACATAATCATTCAACTGGGTTGACACAACTTTTTCAATGATTTTGCAAAGAAAAGGAAGGTTAGATATAGGTCGATAATTATTGAGAAATGTGGGATCAAGATTTCTGTTCTTTAGTAGTGGTTTAACCACTGCAGTTTTAAGAATATTAGGGAATTCTCCCAGTTGCAAAGACTGATTAACAATCATTAGAACTTCATTAGATAATGAGCTCAGAACCTGCTTGAAAAAGCATGTTGGTAGAGGGTCCAGTTCACATGTAGAGGATTTAAGTGATGAAATCACGTCAAATAGTGTTACCATGTCAACTTCCTTGAAGTAAGACATATTACAGTTAGGATGACTAACTGATATCAGGGCTGGTAGTCTATTAGTGCTTGTTGCTATATTCTGCCTTAAATTAGTAATCTTGTCCCTAAAAAATATTGCAAACTCATCACATTTTTCAACTGAAACGGATTCAGGGAAGTCATGGGAGGTGGGGTTTACTAGCCGATCTATACTTCTGAACAGGGCAGCTGAGTTATTACTGGTTGAGTCGATTTAGGTAGAGTAATAGTTTTTCCGTGCTGATTTCACTTCACTGTTGTAAGTCTGTAATGTTGTTTTATAGATAGCAAAAAGTTTTATAATAGATGTAGTGTTTCTCCAGGGCATCTTAATTCTTCCAGAAATAGTTTTAGTTACTTATGGTGCCACAACATCAATACAGCTCCTAACTCTGTGTATGCATGTTTCAACTAACTCATTCCCATTTTCTGAGAGGGGAGGGAGGGACTGTATCATGTCTGTGAAGGCCACGGCACTGCCAGCACTGAGATAACGCTTGGTTATTGTGCGCTTTTCACAGAGTGTTCTAATAGATAATGACATATTGAAAAATACACCAAAATGATTAGAGATTGCAACATCAGTAATTTCAGTATTATTAACATCTATGCGTTTAGAGATGATCAAATATAAGGTGTGGCCGTGCCTATGAGTTGGACCTGATACATGTTGTGTGAGACCAAAAGAGTTAAGCATCCTCATGAATTCTGAAGTGACTGGATTTGTGGGTATATCCATGTGAATATTAAAATCCCCAGTAATTAAAACATAATCAAAATCAATTAAAATCCTAGAAAGCATTTCTGCAAAATCTTCAAGAAAGTCTGTATGTAGTCTGGGAGGATGGTATATAACAATCAATAGAACTGGATAAGTACTGTTCAGTTGTACTGCTAGATATTCAAACGTAGATTGTTCCCCTAGTCTCTTATTTACTCTAGAGACATTAAAATAGTTAAAATTGGAAGGAGAAGCTTCATTTAGTACTATTGCTCCGTTACCATCAAGCCAAGTCTCTGTTAGAAAAAGGAAGTCCAGACAGTAATCTTCAATTAATTTAGCTATGATAAAAGACTTGTTTGTGAGTGAGCAGACATTTAGTAAGAAGACTTTCAGGACTTGATGTGGTTGGTCAACAAAGCTTACATTACTTGTGCATTTCACCGGGATCAGATTTTATTTGTTACAATGTCTTGTACTACTACGTTTTCTTCTGGCTACATTTTTATTCCGAATCTGAGAGCCATGCAACCGGCTATTTACAAGAACTGGAATGTAGCACTGACTAGGAGCATGGACTCCAGAGTGTCAGACCTGCGAATTCACTGAGTGTGCAGGAGAAGTAGGTGAGTTCCTACAAGACTGCAGACTGTAGTGTTGCAGAGATTCTCTGACAGGAGATGGTGAACTCCTGTGACTGACATTACTGCTGGCGGTTGGGTGCAGGTTCCGCATGTGAGTGATGCCATACAGTAGATTATCCACTAGCATTTGAGTCCCAGCCTTGTTAGGGTGAAGCTGATCAGGTTTAAATAGCTCAGGACGTCTCCAAAAGATGTTGAAATTGTCAATGAATTTTACCTTCCGATGTGCACAGGTTGTAGCGAGCCAGCTGTTTAGAGACAGCAGTCTGGTAAAGTGACCACTACCCCGACGTGCAGTTGGTATCGGTCCAGAAATGAACACTTCAGACTGTGAAAACTCCAGAATATCGAATAGATGGTTAAAATCTTGTTTCAGTGTCTCCGACTGTTGTTTGTAAACATCGCTAGAGCCAACATGCACTATCAGTCGTTCCATAGCTGGATGATCATGCAGTATGCGTGGAATCATGGGTATCACTTCACAGACAGTAACACGAGGAAAGCAAAAGGCCTTAATGCTTTTGCTCCATACATCTCTGACTACCGAGTCCCCAATCAGCAGAGTTTTGGGCTGTGGAGGAGCTCCTCGTCTCCTTTCACCGTTAATGCCTCGGCAGCTAACATGGTTAGCATCCTGATGGATAACATGGTTAGCATCCCGTTGGCTAGATGAAGTTTAATAAAATGCATAACTAAAAAAGTTTGTTGTCCATTTCTCGTGGTGATGGAGAAACAGTATAATGTTCTAGACATTAAATCAGAGAGACGTCAGCACAGAACCAGCATGATGAAAGAAATGTATCTGTAAAGAATAAGAGTGAGAATGACTAAAAGAGTGAAACAGGTTTATACAGCATTATAAAATGATCAGATGTTATTCTGGCTGTATAGTGAACAGAGCTTTGGAGACTCAGTTATACTGAGATGTTGTGATATCTATGGTCACTGATGACGCCACTGAGAATGTAAAAGGATGATCTAAAGTCGTGGCAGTCGTGGGCTGGAGGTTAGGGAACCAGCCTTGTGACCGGAAGGGTGTGTGTGTGTGTGTTCACTAGAGTGTATGTGGTGTTTCACTTCACGGACGGGTTAAATGCAGAGGTTAAATTTCCCCGTTGTGGGACTAATAAGGGTCTCTTAATTAATTAAAGCAGGTCAGAGTCAGTGACCACTGTTCAGACAAGTGCAGTAAAGAGAGGGAATTCTAATGGAATTCTCAGTGAGAGACTCAGATCTTGAGGCTTAAACTAAACTGAACAAGAGCTAAAAGACTGAAGTTCAGATCAAACCACTGTGGAGCTTTCACTGAAGTTTTACTGCCACTGACAACAGATACACTAAAATATGAGAGAAAGTGAAGGAGCTCAGAGAGATGTGTGTGTGTGAGTGAGGAGATTTCCAAAAGGAAAGTTCAGATGGAAATCTGCAGACAGCAGGAAGAGATAAAGGTGGAAAATGACTCCTACAGAATGATGAACAGATGACGAGGCTGATTAGTGGAATGTGTTTCAGACTAAATTACAATGAGATATTGTGTGTTTAGCATCAGTGTTGATGTTGTGAAGAGTGAACTGCAGTCTACTGTTCAGCAGGAGAGAGGATCACTCAGTAGTATGAGAAGATCAGAGTTTGATGAGTTTCAGTGACATTTTGGTGGATTTGTACTTTTCTGGGTATTTTCAAGTGAAAAATCTTTTAGTTGCACTGACATATTAGTCTAAAAAGAAGTTCAGTTGTTTCTAAGATCTACTTTAGTCCTTCACACATTGTTCCTCATTTCTTTTTGATTTTAATTTCTTTCTGTTCTGTTGGTGAGAGTTTGTGCTCTGCTGTGCTGTTACTCGCATTTCTACAGCTCTTTGAATTTCTTTATACTGTTGAACTTAATGTTTGAATGATGATGTTTTAATTAATCAGATTTTTGAGTTTTTTATCTCCTGCTTTCTCTCACAGTCAGACTCTGTAGAGAGTGTGTGTTAAAGTGAGTGTGAGAGGAGAGACTGTAGGTGGCAGTGAAGGATCAGAGAGAGCTGCACTGACGTGGAGATTTCCCCAAGAGACGATTCAGTCCACTAATCAGTGTGAACCTCCTCTCTCACTCAGGATACACCTGCTGCCCCACTCTGTCATTTCAGCTCTGTGCAAATGAGGAAGTTTCTGTTTTGCTGAGTCATTTCAGAATAAGAGAGAAACAAATGCAGGACATTAATGCATTTCCATACAAAATAATGAATTATATTATTCCATTTTAAACAATTCTATGTGAAGAAAATTAGTTATAATATAATTGTTTTACTGTGAATGAAACAAAACAAAAATTTAAATATTAAATACTGAAACATTAAGTGTTACAGGAAGGTGTCTACATGATCAGCGTGCTGATGGTGAGTTAATAGACTTGAAAATGTTTAACAGATATCTGAAGATAATTTATCAATGTATTTTCTAGGATATTAATCTGAGGTAGATGGTCTAATATAATGTGTGTTGTTGAGTGACCCCTCCCTCTGCACCCTCCTGTCTCTCTTATAGCCCATCCCTGCACTCTCTCCTTTATCTGCTCCTCAAGCTGCTCATCTCTTCACTCAGCACAGAGAGTCATCACACACTGACAAGATGCTGCCAGCACTCTGCTCTCTCTTCACTGCTCTCTCATGTAAGATCTCACAACACTGGAGCTCCTCAGCATTCGCCTACATCTAATGTGAACATCAACAAATGTAACATGGATGCTGCTTTTATTGCAGGTGTCAGTGGTGTGACTGTGGTGACACAGAAGCCTCCTGTTCTCACACCCACTAAAGGAGAGAAGATCACTATGCACTGTAATCTGGGGACTGTTACTAGTAGTGCTGCACGTTGGTATAAACAGGTTCCAGGAGAAGCTCCACAGTATGTGTTAGTGAATTATCATGGCTTGAGCTCTCCTGAATATGGATCTGGCTTCTCTTCTCCTAAATTCACATCAACACACTCGTCTCAATCAGATTACACTCTGATCATCAGTAATGTGGAGGTAGGAGACTCTGCAGTGTATTACTGTAGCACATGGGACGACTCTGCTAAAGACTGGGTATCACAGTGAATCACACCATGACAAAAACCTCCTCACTGCTCACACTCACTTCTGCTTTCGGACAGCAGTGAAAAACAGAAACCTTAACAACAACAAGAAACTGTGTTACTGAACTGAGGACTGCATTTCATCCATCCATCCATCCATTTCCTAAGCCACTTCTCACTCAGGGTCACGGGAGGGAACTGCATTTCATATTATTAAACTATGAAGTTTTTGCTATAAAGTTTTACTATAGTGGTCAAACAACCAGAGCACTTAATGAAACTGTAGATTTTTATTTTGGCAGTGGACTTTATTTCTTGTCACAAGAAAAAGAAAAGAAATTCCACTATTCAAATTTAAAAATTATGAATTTATCATTTAACTTAAATTGTGTTTAACACTGTTTTGTAATTGAGGTGTTTATGTTCTGAATTTAGACGTCTCTTCATGATTGTTTATAAAGCAATAATAAAACTCAGATCATCACCTGATGCTGATTAAAGAAGTAATTCAATGTTACATCTTTAAGCAGATTTACTGCTGGACACTATCAACAGCTCTGCTGTGTAAATGTGCTTTTATTACATTTGTTGTAAATGATGGTTCTTCATTTTATGTACTCTGAGTGAAAGAACTGGCATCTCCTCCTTTAGTCTGTTCTTTTATTTGATCTTTTATGGTTTGCAGGTGTGGAGGTGTGTGTGTGTGTGTGTGTGTGTGTGTGTGTGTGTGTGTGTGTGTCTATGTGTGCGTGTGTGTGTGTGTGTGTGTGTGTGTGTGTGTGTGTGTGTGTGTGTGTGTGTGCAAACATAATGAATGACCGGTATGTGTTTATGTTTGGCTAAGATGCCTGTTTTAAAACCATTTGAAATCATCATTTGATACATACAAAGTGTATGTTGTGTAACTGAAGTTCTGCAAGGCTTTAAGAGACCTATTCATGTGTGAGTGAATGTGTGTGGTCATGCTCGGGTAGCGCTAACAATGATGCTTGTCTTATAAACATACCTACTACATTTTCTTTCATAGAGGTTGAGAGGTTTTGGATCAATAATAATTCAGAACCATTAGCCTACTGTGTGTGCACACAAAGGAATTAGCCCTCTGCATTTAACCCATCTGTGCAGTGAAACACCCACAAACATGCACACTAGTGATCACACACACTAGGGGGCAGTAAGCCCACTTGCCCGGAGCAGTGGGCAGCCCTAGCCACAGTGTCCGTGGAGCAATTGGGGGTTAGGTGCCTTGCTCAAGCGTACTTCAGTCATGCACTGTCAGCTGAGGGAATCGAATCGGCTGGTTCCCTAATCTCCAGCCCATGACTGACCCTTCGATATTAAAGTTCTCAACTGCAGCTGATCTGTATCTGTTTCCATCTGCCACTGTTACATTTACTCATAACATTTAGAGGTTGAGGAGGTTTCAGAAAAGGAGGCGTAATTAATATCTCTCCTGATTGCAGATTAAGGTACTTTCAAATCACACCCCAAAATAGAAGACAGAAAAGCCTAAGAGACTCTCTTCATATTGAATCATGAATTCTATATTGTGTCTTCAGTCTCACCTTTGTATTTCTTGTGGTGGAGAAGATTGTTTCAGTATCGTCAGCACTGAGGTGGACATTTAGTAGATGTCCCTTTATTCCACACAGTACACATGATGCACCAAACTGTAGGACACTGTCAGCTTTCATAGTTCAGCACTGACACTTATATGTCTCACATTATGAGAGATGCACGCAGGATACACCTGCTTACCACCACTGTGATTTAGCTCTATACTAGGGATCACTGTGAGTACAGACATTAAATTATGCAGTTTTATGTACTACCCCATTTCCAAAAGAGTTGGGATGCTGTGCAAAATATAAATAAAAACAAAATGCAATGATGTGCAAATCATTTAAACCATATGTTAATATAAGACAACATATCAAATGTTGAAACATATTTTTTTCCCCCAAAAAGCTGGGATGGGGGCAACAACAGGCTGGTAAAGTTGTGTACTGCTAAAAAAAAAACACTTGGTGTTTAACTGGCAACAGGTCAGTAACATGATTGAGTATTTAAAAAGTATCCCAGAGAGGCTGAGTCTTTCAGAAGTAAAGATGAGGAGGGATTCACCACTCTGTGGAACTGCACGAACAAAATTCAAGAATAATGCTTCTCAAAATAAAATAGCAAAGAACTTTTACTTTTCATCATCTATGGTACATAATATCATTTAATGATTCAGGGAATCTGGAGAAATCTCTGTATGAAAAGGACAAGACCGAAAACGAGTTTTTCCTGGCCATAATCTTTAGGCACTGCACTAAAAACAGACATGATTCTGAAGTTGAAATCGTCGCATGGGCTCAGGAACACTTCTGAAAACCACTGCCTCTGAAAACAGTTTGTATCTACAAATGCTAATTAAAACGCAAAGAAGAAAACATGTAAACAGGATCTAAAAATGCTGCCGACTTCTCTGAGCCTGAGCTCATTAAAAATGGATTGAGGCGAATTGGAAAAGTGTCCTGTTGTCCGACGAATCAACATTTGAAGTTTTCTTGATGGTATAGGGGTGTATTTGTGCACATGGCATGGGAAGGAACAATTAAAACGATATATACATGTTTTGGAAACATATGCTGCCATCCAGATGACGTCTTTTTCAGGGAAGGCCTTGCTTATTTCAGCAAGACAATGCCAAACCACATTCTGCATGTATTACAATAGCATTACTCCATATTAAGAGTCCGGGTGCTAAACTGGCCTGCCTGCAATCCAGACCTGTCATCCACTGATGACATGCTGTGCTTTATGAACTGAAAAATACGACAAAAGAGAAAAACCTTGAACTGTCGACCAGCTGAAATCTTATATCAAACAAAAATGAAAAAATATTTCACTTTCAAAACCATAACAGTTGGTCTCCTGAGTCTCCCAATTGAGAAACGACAGCTAACTCAGAACTCTGCTGTCAGACTTTTAAATGAAACTAGGAAGAGAGAGCACATTATTCTTGTATTAGTTACACTGCACTGGCTCCCTGTACCTTCCAGAAGTGATTTTAAAGTCATTCTACTTGTATGTAAAGACTGTAACGGTTCAGCATGTTCTTATTTCACTGAGAGTCTGCTGTTTTATGTCCTTACATGAGCCCTTATGTCCTCCACAGCTAGTCTGTTAGACATGCAAAAATACATTTGGGGAAGCAGCCTTCATCTACTTCATCTACACCCAAACTGTGGAACACTGCACAATAAAGCATTAGAGAGGCAGGCTTAGCGGACATTTTTAAATCACTTAAAAAACTTAAAATGTTTTCATTGAGCTTACAATGGACAACATACTACTTTGTGCATTTATTTTTTTCTTTTATTCATTCTTTAAATTGTGATTTCTTGTTTAAATTGTTCATTTTTACTTTTATTTATTTGTTTATTTATTTGAATAGCTTTTCTCTTATTTATATGAGCCCTGTTTATGCCCCTTTGGTTGATTGGTTGTCTACAATTGTTGCTTTGATCTTGTGCAACTTAATTTTTAATTATTATTAATATAACCACGGCACGGTGGAGCGGTGGGTAACGCTGTCGCCTCACAGCGAGGAGAGCCTGGGTTCGATTCCCCTGCTGGGCGACCGGGGTCCTCTCTGTGTGGAGTTTGTATGTTCTCCCCGTGTCTGCGTGGGTTTCCTCCGGGTTCTCTGGTTTTCTCCAACAGTCCAAAGACATGCAGTCAGGCCAATTGGACATGCTAAATTTCCCCTGGGTATCTGCAAACTGCCCTGCAATGGACTGGCAACCTATCCAGGGTGTATCCTGCCTTCCGCCCGAAGACTGCTGGGATAGGCTCCAGCACCCCCCGCGACCCTGACGGAGAAGCTGCTTGGAAAATGGATGGATGGATATTAATATAACCATTTTTCTGTTATTATCTATTTGTATGTTCTACTTTTGTTTACATTTTTACTGTAAAGCACTTTGACCTGCATTTTAATGTATGAAAATTGCTATACAAATCAAGTATTATTATTGTTATTATTATTATCATTATTACTATTATAAGGACATTTATGCCAAATAAATGAATAGTCGTAGATCTAAATGTTATGAGTAAATGTAACAGTGGCAGATGGAAACAGATGAGGCTGAAGAACTTTAATATAAAAGGGTTGATCCAAAAGCACAGCTGAAAAACAGAAGCAAAACATTTAAACCAGAAAATCAACACAAAGCAAAAGGGTAAGACAAAAAACAAGGTCAGAAATGGGATACAGGATACAGCAGATACAAAAAAGAAGAACTGACATGAAAGAACCACTCAATCTGCTCAACATTTAGACAATACTTCACAATAAATACAGGCTGTTTATAAAGAGACATTTTTGGGTCATGCCCCCAGAGCCCCCTAATAGAGACTTAGTCCCCTTAGCTATCCTCTAGTGATGCCCCTGTAAAGAAGAAGCTGTTACAGTAATGTTTAAGTATTCTGGAACAGTGGGAGGTCAGTGTTTTTTCATATTTGTCATTAGCACTTTTGTGACATTGTCACTGTCCAAAGAAAAAGATGTTCTCCATTTTTATTTTCATTTTTTAGTGTTTACTTTTCTCCATCATTGGAGCACGGCAGATGTCCTTTACGTTAAGTGAAACATTGATAATGAATGAACAATATAAATACTCCAAAATTTCTTGGAATAAACTTTCAATTCAGACTGAAAGTAAAAAGGGTTTTTTTATCTTCTGTAAATGTAACATTTTGAGGATACTTGCTTTTCTTTAGACAGCAACGATATTCTGCAACACATGTAAGACTAATGTAGAGGGTACCATATGGTGTGTGATATAAGCAGAGTGCTGGCAGCATCTTGTCAGTGTGTGATGACTCTCTGTGCTGAGTGAAGAGATGAGCCGCTTGAGGAGCAGATAAAGGAGAGAGTGCAGGGATGAGCTATAAGAGAGAGAGGAGGGGGCAAAGGGAGGGGACACACTCAGCAACAAACTCCAATGAGATGTGATTTAATACAAAGTAAGACTCATCCTCTCTTTCCCAAAATGATTAATGCACAGTCACCACAGTTTCTTGATTGTTTCTTGGTGTGTATAAAATGTTGGAGTAAATGCATTAAGTTAGATTGTTTGTCCCTCTTACAATTTCAAGATGATGGGGAAATTTCTTCATTTGCATAGAGCTATAATTACAGTGTGTTGGTCAGCAGTTGTTTCCTGACTGTGTCTCTCATAATGTGTGAGGTATCAGTGTCAGTGCTGAACTATCAGAGCTGGCAGTCTGATCCAGTTTGTAATATCAGATTGGCTCTATTTTAAAGTGTTTATCCACTGAATAATCACCTCAAAGCCTTTGAGCTTGAATTTAGTTCTACAGTAATGACAAAAGAAAAAAAAGCAGGTTTATGGCAAATTTATGCACTATAAGAGAGACAGGAGGGGGCAGAGGGAGGGGTCACTCAACTACACTCCCTATATGGGATCAACTGCATCAGAAACAGGTGCCTGAAATATGTGTGGTATGTTTTAAAATTTAAGAATGTTTAAATACTACATAAAACTGAAAAAATAAAGACTAAAAATATAAAATTTCTACAGTCTTGATACTTAATAAATATAGTGCTTGAATGAATGTTGATGCTATTTTAATAAATGATTATTTTCACCCATAATGCTTCATCTTAGCAGACTCTGTAGAGAGTGTGTGTTAAAGTGAGTGTGAGAGGAGAGACTGTAGGTGGCAGTGAAGGATCAGAGAGAGCTGCACTGACGGGGAGATTTCCCCAAGAGATGATTCAGTCCACTAATCAGTGTGAACCTCCTCTCTCACTCAGGATACACCTGCTGCCCCACTCTGTCATTTCAGCTCTGTGCAAATGAGGAAGCTTCTGTTTTGCTGAGTCATTTCAGAATAAGAGAGAAACAAATCAGTCATATCAGATTAGCAGAGAGATAAATGCAGTTTATGAATGTGTAAGAAAATGTCAGTCTGTGTGAATATGTAATGGTATTGCATTTGTAATAAATACAGCTACTGAATATGATTAAATTCTTTATTGTAGCATAAATTATATTAATGGCATAAATGGTAATTGAGATGTAAAATAAATTCTTCATAAATTGCTTAGTATTATGTTGTAATTTGACGGCTTCTTAACTGACTTGAAAAAGCTTAGGAGACATATGTAGATGAATATTTAAATACATATTTCAGGCACCTGATTCTGATGCAGTTGATCCTATATAGTGTGTGTTGTTGAGTGACCCCTCCCTCTGCCCCCCCCCCCCTCCCCCCATCTCTCTTATAGCTATCTCCTTTAGCTGCTCATCTCTTCACTCAGCACAGAGAGTCATCACACACTGACAAGATGCTGCTAGCACTCTGCTCTCTCTTCACTGCTCTCTCATGTAAGATCTCACAACACTGGAGCTCCTCAGCATTCGCCTACATCTAATGTGAGCATCAACAAATGTAACATGGATGCTGCTTTTATTGCAGGTGTCAGTGGTGTGACTGTGGTGACACAGAAGCCTCCTGTTCTCACACCCACTAAAGGAGAGACGACCACTATGCACTGTAATCTGGGGACTGTCACGAATCAAGCTGTCTTTTGGTATAAACAGGTTCCAGGAGAAGCTCCACAGTATGTGTTAAGGAATTATCATGGCTGGAGCTCTACTGAATAAGGATCTGGCTTCTCTTCTCCTAAATTTACATCAACACACTCGTCTCAATCAGATTACACTCTGATCATCAGTAATGTGGAGGTAGGAGACTCTGCAGTGTATTACTGTAAGACATATGACAGCTCTGCTAGTGAAACAGTATCACAGTGATTCACACCATGACAAAAACCTCCTCACTGCTCACACTCACTTCTGCTTTCAGACAACATGAGAATAACAAAAACCTTCATTCAAACTAACATCCCAAAAGGCATTTCTAATACTAAAAATACAACGACAAATACAACATTTTTTTGCAAATGCGGTTGTAGATAAAAACAACAATATTCTAAATCAGATTGAAAATGGGTCCATAATATTTATCCTAATAATGGGAAAGTAGAATACTTTGGTGTGTAAGCTGTTTTTTCTTCCTTTTATGTGTAATTTACACACACACACAGCATCTCAACCGCTTAACCTTCTGGGTTACAGTGGGGTGCTGGAGTTTATCCCGTCAGGCAGAAGGCAGGATAAACCCTGGACAGGTCGCCAGTCCATCGCAGGGCAGACAGACATTCACAGGGGCAATTTAGCATCTTTACATTTACATTTACAGCATTTAGCAGATGCTCTTATCCACAGCGACTTACAAGAAGTGCTTTGTCTATCTAGAGAAAGTATCTTTGCTAGTTACCAATAGGTTAGAGAGAAAGACAGTCCTGAGCTCAGATACTGCAAGATACAAAAGTCAGTGTAAATACCCAGAAAAGGAACAGAGTTGAGCACAGAACTCTGTGCCATGCAGTGCCATGCAATACAATACAGTACACTACTATACACTACATTCCACAATAAAGTAAACTATAAAACAATACAATAAAATATGATATACAAGTGGAGCACAATATACTGCAAGCAATACTTAATTCAATGCTCATTTAAGTGCTGTGTAAAGAGATGAGTCTTCAGTCTGCATCTTCAATTGGCCTGACTGCATGTGGCAATTTAGTACGTCCAGTTGGCCTGACCGCATGTTTTTGGGATTGTGGGAGAAAGCCGGAGATCCTGGAGGAAACCCACGCAGACATGGGGAGAACATACAAACTCCACACAGAAAGGACCCTGGTCATGGCCAGGAATTGAGCCCAGACTGTTCTTGTTGTGAGGCGACAGCGCTACCCACTGCACCACCATGTCACCCGTGTAGTTTATAAAGGTTTTAAATCAGGAACTTCACAGTTTTACGTATTGCATGCAGTATTGTTAGAATACAATAATGTAATGTGATCCAGTGACAGAGTAATGATCTGTCTGATGTTCATTACAAGAATTTCACACAGACAGTAAAACATATCAGTGGATGATGAAGGTATGTGTGGTATACAATAAAGAAAAGAGGAAAAAAAGAAACTGTTTAGATGAAGGTCAAGTATTAAGTACTTTATTTCATAGGATAATTCATGTGTTACACTCATGTGTATTTGAGGGAAAGCGTTTAGAATTTAGTCATTTTTCACAAAGACCCAAATGTAAATTTATTTCTATTCTAGATATATGATGTTTATTCCTCTCATTATCTTCCTGTAAGTCCATTTGGGTAGGGCCTTCATGTGTACATATCAAGTAAAGTAAGCGAGGGAACATAATTGCTCCATATTCTGTGAAGGTTATATATTTCTAGGTTATATTTACTCTATACACACAGTTTTGACTCCATGCTATTTGTTCCCTCAAATTGAACCTTCAAACCTTTGTCTGAGCAGATATTTACACTTTTTGTAATAATGAATAAAATGAATAAGGTAATGCAGCAGCAGTAGCATATATTCACTTTCCAAATGAAATAGTGACAGAACATTTTGATGTATTTCATAAAATGCACAAGATATTTATGTTTATGTCTCTTGATCAATTACAGTCAAAATATCGTCTGAATTAATTTTAGTAAATGTATGTTGGTGTGACTGAAGTAGAGGATTCTGATCCAAGTGGATATTTTTTCATGTGGTCAATAAAGACTTAGAAAATGGAAGATATCTAACAGAGTTGATTTTAGAGATGATTTGATATGAACATCTGATATTTAGTATGAACTACTACAGTTTGGACTTGCTGAGCAGCTATTTGTCCATCGAGAGATCAGAGTGGGATAAAGATAAAGCCATAACATGTGAAGTGTCTGCTGCCTCAAAAGCCACAACTAAAGAGATTAAGAAGTCTGAATGCAGCGACTGAACCGGATCACATCTGATACTTTTTCATTCTTTTCCTGCAAACTAACAGCTGCTACTTGCTAGAGCTTCATAGAAACAGTAGTTTAATGTGTAGTGAAAGATGCTGATTTCATTAACAACAACTGGATCATCTCCTGCTTATGGAGTCATTTGACTTTTATGTTTATGAATAAAGCTGTTTGATGAAGTTTAATAAAATGCATAACTAAAAAATTAGACATTAAATCAGAGAGACGTCAGCACAGAACCAGCATGATGAAAGAAATGTATCTGTAAAGAATAAGAGTGAGAACGACTAAAAGAGTGAAACAGGTTTATACAGCATTATAAAATGATCAGATGTTATTCTGGCTGTATAGTGAACAGAGCTTTGGAGACTCAGTTATAAGGAGATGTTGTGATATCTATGGTCACTGATGACGCCACTGAGAATGTAAAAGGATGATCTAAAGCAGATCAGAGTCAGTGACCACTGTTCAGACAAGTGCAGTAAAGAGAGGGAATTCTAATGGAATTCTCCTGTTAGAGACTCAGACCTTGAGGCCTAAACTAAACTGAACAAGAGCTAAAAGACTGAAGTTCAGATCAAACCACTGTGGAGCTTTTACTGAAGTTTTACTGCCACTGACAACAGATACACTAAAATATGAGAGAAAGTGAAGGAGCTCAGAGAGATGTGTGTGTGTGAGTGAGGAGATTTCTCAAAGGAAATGGTTCAGATGGAAATCTGCAGACAGCAGGAAGAGATAAAGGTGGAAAATGACTCCTATAGAATGAAGAACAGATGACGAGGCTGATTAGTGGAAGGTGTTTCAGACTAAATTACAGTGAGATATTGTGTGTTTACCATCAGTGTTGATGCCACTGAAAATGTATGTGATTAATTTAAAACATATCAGAGTTTCTGATTGATGTGCAGTTAGTTGTAACAAAAGGAGTGAATGAATAAGGCCTTGTATAGAGGGTGGAATAAAGAGGATGTGGAGCGGGATTTGGGAATGTTGTGAAGAGTGAACTGCAGTCTACTGCTCAGCAGGAGAGAGGATCACTCAGTAGTGTGAGAAGACCAGAGTTTGATGAGTTTCAGGTATGTTTTGGTGGATTTGTACTTTTATGAGTTTATTTAAGTGATAAAACGTTTAATTACTCTGAAGTATTAATAAGTAAAGGCGATCAGCTGGTTGTACGATCTATTTTTGTCCTTCCTCCTTTCTTTTTGAGTTTAATTTCATTTGTTTTTCTTGGAGAGACATTCTGCTATTTTGTGCTCTTACTCAGTGTTCAATTAATAAAATGTACTTAATTTTTAAAAATTATTTTAATTAAATAATAATACATGTACAACATTTACTTGGGCTCAATCATGTTGCACATAGTGTTTAAATGATGATGCTGTTTGAATTCATCAGATGTTTGTATCTAATATCTAATCTCATCTATCTCTGCTTTCTCTCACAGTCGGACTCTTTTGAGTGTGTGTGTTAAAGTGAGTGTGAGAGGAGAGACTGTAGGTGGCAGTGAAGAATCAGAGAGAGCTGCACTGACGTGGAGATTTCCCCAAGAGATGATTCAGTCCACTAATCAGTGTGAACCTCCTCTCTCACTCAGTCACATCAGAATAACAGAGAAACAAGTGCAGTATGTTAATGTATTAAAGCAAATAAATAAAGCTAATACATTAAAAAAAAGGTTCATCTGACAAAAAGCATTGAGACAGGATCATTCTACTGTGAGTTAAATGAATGCTGTAAATGGTAATAAATGAAATGTGAAACAATAAAAATAACTCAGTACTTGAATATTGATGGTGTGTTTCTAGAATTGAACATGTTTAGAAATATGTGTAGATGAATCATAGGCATATCCTTTAAGCTGGCTAGCACCTCTGAAGATCATTATATCTTAGTTTAGCAAGATAGCAGTGAACAATAATGAAATATTTAGTAAGCTTCACATGTGGAATATTAACATGCATACTGCATTAAAAACATTTCTCTTCTGGAGTTCTGAGCTGCTGCAGTCCTTTCACTAAACGTGATCATGAAGGCTTTGTTTTTTGTCAAATGTCCTGTTCTCAAGCTGAAATGGAGATGGTAGTGTGCTCTGTTGCTGAGTCTCTGTCTGTCAGTGGCCTGTGAAGTTTAGGGAGATTTAGATTTTATTAAATGTGGCATCCTGAGCTCAATCAAAAAGTGGTGGGGCATTGCCCAAGCACATTAAAAAGTTTCTCTGAGTCACATTAGAATAACAGAGAAGTGAATATTAATCTGAAAAATAGAATGCAGTGAAATCTTCTCTGAACACCATTGGGGCAATTTATCATAACATTTTTTATCATGTAGAAAACATGTAGGTTTTCTGTTTTCAGTGTTCACTTTCTAAAATGAATCATCCCTTACTTGTTTATAATGTACTAATCAGAGGTGTGGTCTTGAGTTATATGACTTGGAGTCAAGAAGTTCTTTACTTGAGACTTGATAAACTTTAGAAAGACTTGTGACTCGATTTTGACTGGCTTGAGCCGCATGACTCTTAAAGACTCGAGACCCTAATTGGAATAAAGATGGAGAGTCTGACTGCACATGGAACTCCGCAGCTGCTTCCTTTACATATGAATGGCTTTCCTGATGTGATATTGATGTACAGCAACATGGTCAAATGTCTGTTGTTCATTCCTGGCGTATATTATTTCAGAAGACAAGTGAAGAGGAAACAAAAAATTAAAAGAAGTCAACTTCAGCTTCGTCATTCACCATCATTATGCTGTCTAATTAAAATTCCTGGTTGAATTTAGTTTGCTAAGCTAGTTTTTATTTGAATACTACATTCTCAAAAATCATAAATTATCTTCAAATGTATCTTTTTTAATAAAGTTTAATATTGAAAATTCTGTTCATGTGTGGTAGCACTGCTCTTTGTGTATACCATTATGTCTGTCATGGTTATGCATGTATTTTATTTTGACATTTTGTATTTTATTTGGTAAAATAAATCAATAAATAAAACTTAATACACATCCATACACTACTAACAACCTGTCATTAAAAGCCTCTTTTACAGTTGGTCTCATTGGTGTTGAGTGTTGAAATGGCTTTAAATAAGCTGAAGAATGCATAGTGACTTGTTTAGGACTTGGGACTCGACTTGAGACTTGCCAGTACTGACTAAGGACTTGATTCGAGACTCAACTGTCTTCACTGACTTGACTAGGAACTCGAATGTCAAGACTTGAGATTTGCTACTTGCAGTTAGTGACTTGTTCCCATATCTGGTGTTAAAGAATAGACTGTCAACTGATTTCTTGCTTCTTTTTAAAGATCTTACTGACTAGATATTATTATGAGTCCTACACTTCTTAATAGAACTCCAGCATAGCCTGTTTTATAACATTCTTTATGTGTATGCTGAGCTCTGTTTATGAGTTATTTGGACTACAGTAAAGACCAGTAACAATTCATTTTCCACCTTTAAAAATAAAAATAATATTTAAAAAAATAATATCATAAGCATTACATTTCAAACAATAATATAAAACTACATTCAGATGATTTACACCTTGTAAACATCAGATATTCAGTCAGAGTCAAAGACTAAATGAGTCCCATTTATGTGTGAGTGAGTGTTCATGCTTGAGTGGCACCAACAATGTGTGTCTTGTCAACATATTTACTGCACTTACGGAACATGATTGTGCTGGTTTTTACATCACTTGAAGCTCAGAGACAGCACCTCTTCATTTAGTCTGTTCTTTTGTAGAGGCTGAGTTTGTGTCCAAACGGACAAAGGCTGAAATGCTGGAGTTTCTGAACAAGAGCCATTATCAAAAGTCTCTACAGTGTGAACAGAAATCAGGTCAGTCTGGATACAGAGGAGGTTTTAAAGGAGGAGGATTTTCCTGGTCACTTCTGTAAGATCTCCTCTGATTCCAGACTGAGTTCATAACTAATTATATCATAAAAACAGGACACAGAGATTATATATCTCTGAATGATATAAGATAGAGAATGAATAGCAGCACAAACACTATATGTCAATGCAGTTAATGATGCAGTTTTCCTTTAAATAAATTAAAGGATTAAAATTATGTGTAAAATTTTAATGAAAAAAATTTACTTTGAGATAAACTTTACATAAATGTTATGAATAAAAGGAAAGCTACTCATGTAAATCAGTACACAGGTGATACAATAATGGTGAAGTACTCATGAACATGTGAAGTCAATTGTTCAGCACAGTCTACAATAACGTAATCAATAACACACAAGACTGAGCGTCTCATATAATGTGTATAGTTGAGTGACCCCTCCCTCTGCCCCCTCCTCTCTCTCTTATAGCTCATCCCTGCACTCTCTCCTTTATCTGCTCCTCAAGCTGCTCATCTCTTCACTCAGCACAGAGAGTCATCACACCCTGACAAGATGCTGCCAGCACTCTGCTCTCTCTTCACTGCTCTCTCATGTAAGATCTCACAACACTGGAGCTCCTCAGCATTCGCCTACATCTAATGTGAGCATCAACAAATGTAACATGGATGCTGCTTTTATTGCAGGTGTCAGTGGTGTGACTGTGGTGACACAGAAGCCTCCTGTTCTCACACCCACTAAAGGAGAGACGACCACTATGCACTGTAATCTGGGGACTGTTACTAGTAGTGCTGCACGTTGGTATAAACAGGTTCCAGGAGAAGCTCCACAGTATGTGTTAGTGAATTATCATGGCTTGAGCTCTCCTGAATATGGATCTGGCTTCTCTTCTCCTAAATTCACATCAACACACTCGTCTCAATCAGATTACACTTTGATCATCAGTAATGTGGAGGTAGGAGACTCTGCAGTGTATTACTGTAGCACATGGGACAGCTCTGCTAGTGAGTGGGTATCACAGTGAATCACACCATGACAAAAACCTCCTCACTGCTCACACTCACTTCTGCTTTCAGACAACAGAGGAATAATAAAAACCTTCACTGAAACTAACATCCCAAAAGGCATTTCTAACAGTAAAAATAAAGGAAAAGCAATGTGGACAGTTTTCTATATGAGATAGCAAATTTATCCTTAGTACTGTGAAAGTTGGTGTGTGAGCTGTTTTTCCTTCCTTTATGTGTGATTTATAAAAGGTTTTAAATCACTAATTTCACAGTGTTGTTAGAATACAATAATGTAACATTACGGTGATCCAGTGACAGACTGATGATTCTTCATCTCTGATCTTCATCACAAGAATTTCACACAAACAATAATAAGGTATCAGTGGATGATGATGGTGTGTGTGAGTCTCTAGGATTGTGTAGAATCTCTACTCACCACATCAAACACTCAGAAACATGCAGAAGGTCCCACACAGTGTGAGGAGATACAGCATCCTGCAAACCAGCACAAAAGAACAGCTGCAGAAAATCCACAACATAGAAAAGAAGCAGAGAATAAACTGTTCAGATGAAGGACTTATAATATTTAAAAATATTGTTTTAAGCAGTTCTTTATTTTATTGTGTTTAGAAACAAGTAGTTTAAAGGACGATTCATCTGTTACACTCATGTGTATTTGCAGTAAATCCATCAGAAAGGGTTTAGTCATTTTTCATGTAATTTTATGTCTGTTCTAGATAAATGAGGTACATTCCTCTCATTATCTTTGTGTAAGTCCACTGTGGTGGGACCTTCATGTGTACATATAAAGGAACGTAAGTGAGAGAACATAATTGTAACATATTCTGTTGAAGCTGTATATTTCTAGGTAACTTCTGGCTTTTTATAAACTCAAACTGAACCTTTAACACATTGTTGTAACTTTGAAAGTACACTGGTGTAGCTCAGTGAACAAAACTGTACTCATACATTACCTTGTTTTTCTGTCACTGTAGAATAAAAGGATTAAGGAAATGCAGCAGCGGCAAACATTCCCCTTCCAAATGAAGTAGTATGGTGGAAATTGCTTAAATACAGAAAAGTCTGATGGATTTTGTAACTTGCACACCAGACATTTACATCTCTAGATCAATTACAGTCAAAATGCTTTCAGGCTTCATTTTAGTAAATGTATGTTGGAGTCACTGAATTAGTGGATTCTGAGCAACGTGGTTTATTTTTCATGTGGTCAATAAAGACTTCAAAAAGTGTAAGATATCTAGCAGAGTTGATTTTAGAGTTCATTTGAAACCAACTTCAGATATTTAGCATGAAGTACTAAAATTTGGATATTTATATACATTGGTCTACACACATTGCAGTTTTTGTAAACACTTCAATATTTCAGGTTAGATTTTATTACTGACACACTGTGTAAAAACAATCTTCTGTACAGTCACCAAAGTCTGAGCTGATTGGCTGGTTAGAGATCCAGGCTCCTCTCTCAGCTCCTTATGAAAGCTCCTCCACTCTCTCCTCTCTTCATCCTCCACTCTGTTCATCACTCTGCTGATCACACAGACAACATGCTGCCAACCCTCTGTGCTCTCCTCCCTGCTCTGACATGTAAGATCTCTCTTCCTGCTTTTCTCTGTACATTGATGAGATCTGTTTGATTAGGATTGTGTTTAAAGTGATGTTGATGCTCATGAACTCTAATGTTGTTTATGTTGTTTATGTTTTAGGGGTCAGTTCACAGAAAGTTCTGACACAAAGCCCTTCAGTACTAACTGACCAGGGCAGAACTGTCAGTCTGGACTGTAACATCGCAAAGGATGAGAGCAACTACGTCTCCTGGTATAAACAGATTCCACAAGCAGCTCCTCAGTTTGTGTTGAGATTTTATCATTCTCACAGCTCTCCTGATCTTTATGGAGATAATTTTCCATCTTCACGCTTCACATCTAAAGCCTCTTCGAGTATCGACTATCAGTTAATAATCAGTAATGTGGAGGTAGGAGATGCTGCAGTGTATTACTGTTACACATGGGACGACTCTACTAACGGAGGAGTATCACCGTGAATGAGATCATGACAAAAACCCCCCACTGCTCACATTCACTTTTCCATTTCATTCAGCTCATTTCTCACCTGGAGCAGAAAAGCTGAGTTATAGATCATGTAGATCAGTATCAATATTACATTATGGTGCTAGAGAATGACAAATATCGGTGTTCATGTCCTCAAATTAAGCTTCCCATTATAATTCAAGCAATAATAAAACTCAGATCATCACCTGATGCTGATTAAAGAAGTAATTCAATGTTATGTCATTGAAGCAGATTCACTGCTAGACACTATCAACAGCTCTGCTGTGTGAATGTTTTTACTACATTTGTTGTAAATGATGTGCTTTATTTTATGTCCTCTGAGTGAAAGAACTGGCATCTCCTCCTTTAGTCTGTTCTTTATCTGTTCTTTTATGGTGAGCAGGTGTGGAGGTGTGCTGGGAGAGAATGGTGTGTGAGGGAAGATGCTGGAGTTTCACTCTCAGTTTATTTCTGATCACACCAGCAGACACAGATGTCTAGAACCTTCTTCACACAGACTCCATCATCACTCCATCATTCTCTGCAGCAGCACCCTGTGTGTTATGTGTATGTGAGTGAGTGTATATTGACTCTCTTTAGCTTTGCTTCTTTTTTATTTCCTATAAGTGCAGATGCTGTAACACCACAGGTATAAATATACAGACATACATTCCAGATCATTAATTAAGTGTCCAGATGTTTGTTCAGCAGGATTTCCTTGAGCTTGTTATTCAGTCACTTGTTCAGTGGACTGAAGACTGGATTTCATATGAGCTCATATAATAAAATGAATTTGTGAGTAGCCAGTATGTCTTAAACAGGCGTGAGTGGAGTGATTTGTGAAATAGCTCATTCTGAAGAAATGTATTGACTCAGATCTCTTTACAGTAGACCTGATTTGAACCAGGAGCCTTGATGTCTGCAAATAAATATACAGCCTTCTTAATTACTTGTTGTTTTCTTTGGGTACTATTTTCCCTAAAAGATATTTTAGTTTAAAACAGTCAGAGAGCTTTTCATACCTCTAAAACTATTTATTTTTATTTTTCTGTGCTTATTAGAAGAGATCACAGTACTGTAACATCCCCTGAGTGACTTTCATAAAATCCCAACTGAAAAAAGCTATTTCAAAGTTGTATATGAACTACTTTCTAATAGTGTCCTACTATTTTGTTTTCTGTATGTCTGTTTCTTTCGTAAACCTGTTTCCACACTCACCTGCCTCCACAGGTCACACTTAAACAGTGGTCTGTGTCTGGTGATCCTATCAATTTATCAGCCCCTTCTGTGAAATGTTGATGAAACCCACCAGAAACTCTGGTGATAGAACTCTGCCTTATGTTTATGAATAGAGGATTAGTTAGTGTTGTAGTGTTTACTGAGAAGAAGACGCAGAACACACAACTCATACAGGTGAACGCTCTTTTAATTTGAACAGGCACATCATCAGACAGCAAAATGGCCAGCTCAGTGCTACTCCAACACAAAACACATGGAGGGGGTAACACAGGAGGGTGTGACATCCGAGGAGTGTAGACACTTCCAACACTCTGTAACCCACCCTCCACAATTACAGTTAGCTTTAATGACTACAGTCTAAGTTTGAGCGTTCATGTGCTGGCGTCTATCCCAGCAGTCATTGGGTGGAAGGCAGGAAACACTCTGGACAGGTCACCAGTCCATCACTGGCAGACACACAGACAAATACATTCACACACACATTCACACCCAGGGGTGATTTAGCATCTCCAGCTGGCCTGACTGCATGTCTGTGGACTGTGGGAGGAAACCCACACAGACACAAGCAGCACATGTAAACTCCACACAGATAGGACCCTGGTCACTGGGAGGATTCTTATTCATTTATTGTTTCAACATGTAAAAGGTTCAGTCCTGATGAGAAATGCCTACACATTCTTCCGTGATTACGTTTTGTCACATCAAAGTTCTGTTACTGATATCAAAATGTTTTGACTGGTTATCACAGAGTCGGCGGACAGAAAGGCAGTCAGCAGTGGAGTGACCACTGGCTCTGTAGAGTATAATCGCAGCGTCTCCTCTTGCACCCCTTTATATCACTCACTCTCTTGCTTTAACGTTACATTATGCCCTTCAAGTGTAATTTATGGTGGTGATATTTTGGTACTTTGTCTTCACAGATATTAAAACACTGGTAGGTCAGGTCACCTGAGGTCCTTGCAGTGAGCAGAGATGATACTGCCACTTTAAAGTGATATAAACAGGTTCCAGGAGAAGTTCTTATTAAATGATGATTAGAGATCTTTAAGATCTGCTTCTGGCTTCTCAACCAAATTATTTTAAAACAAACATCTAATGTACATCATTTAATCATCAGTAATGTGGAGGTAGGAGTCTTTGCAGTGTATCACTGCACAACATGGGGCGACTCTGCTAAAGGGTGTTAGAATGATTCATATCACGACAAAAACTTCCTCACTGCTCACATTCACTTCTGCTGTCAGACAACAGTGTAAACACAAACATCTCAACAAATCCCACATGACACAACTGAGAACTGGGTTGTATTTAATCTACTTTACAAGTAAAACTTTTATCATCACAAAACCAAAGCCTATGGGACTTGATTAACAGTCATGCAGTCTTATTCATTTTTACAGTCACTCACTTGTGCTGAAATTCTGCTTACCACTGAACAACATGAGAAATATAAAGTAGCTGAAATATATATATGATTAATACCTGTTTCAGGCATTTTGACAGTCACTACATGCCAAAAATTAATAATAACTGTATTTTAATCATAGTTTAATCATCACATTATGGTGCTTTTAACATAAAAATGTTTCAGGCTAATATAGTAAGACCACTTATAATACCACCTGCATTATTTCTATAGTGCATAAATTTGCCATAAACCTGCTTTTTTTCTTTTGTCATTACTGTAGAACTAAATTCAAGCTCAAAGGCTCTGAGGTGATTATTCAGTGGATAAACACTTTAAAATAGAGCCAATCTGATATTACAAACTGGATGAGACTGCCAGCTCTGACAGTTCAGCACTGACACTGATACCTCACACATTATGAGAGACACACTCAGGAAACACCTGCTGACTAACACTCTGTAATTATAGCTCTATGCAAATGAAGAAATTTCCCCCATCATCTTCAAATTGTAAGAGGAACAAACATTCTAACTTAATGCATTTACTAAAACATTTTATCCACATCAAAAAAAAAAAAAAATCAGGAAACTGTGGTGACTGTGCATTAATCATTTTGTAAGAGTTTAATTGACATGAGCGGATGAGTCTCATTCTATATTATATCACATCTCATTGGAGTGTGTTGCTGAGTGACCCCTCCCTCTGCCCCCTCCTGTCTCTCTTATAGCTCATCCCTGCACTCTCTCCTTTATCTGCTCCTCAAGCTGCTCATCTCTTCACTCAGCACAGAGAGTCATCACATACTGACAAGATGCTGCCAGCACTCTGCTCTCTCTTCACTGCTCTCTCATGTAAGATCTCACAACACTGGAGCTCCTCAGCATTCGCCTACATCTAATGTGAGCATCAACAAATGTAACATGGATGCTGCTTTTATTGCAGGTGTCAGTGGTGTGACTGTGGTGACACAGAAGCCTCCTGTTCTCACACCCACTAAAGGAGAGACGACCACTATGCACTGTAATCTGGGGACTGTTACTAATGCTGCACGTTGGTATAAACAGGTTCCAGGAGAAGCTCCACAGTATGTGTTAAGTAATCGCCATAGCTGGAGCTCTCCTGAATATGGATCTGGCTTCTCTTCTCCTAAATTCACATCAACACACTCGTCTCAATCAGATTACACTCTGATCATCAGTAATGTGGACGTAGGAGACTCTGCAGTGTATTACTGTAGCACATGGGACAGCTCTGCTAGCGAGTGGGTATCACAGTGATTCACACCATGACAAAAACCTCCTCACTGCTCACACTCACTTCTGCTTTCAGACAACATGAGAATAACATAAACCTCCTGGTCACAAAAGCCTTTTGTAACAGTGAATAATGGAGAAAACATCAATGTGAATTTTAATCTAAATCAGATTACACATTAATAATTAATAATGTGAAAGCAGGAGACTTTGCTGTGTAAGCTTTTCATCCTTGCTTTCACATGTAACTCCTAAAGGTTTAAATCAGGAACTTTCTGCTGTTTGTGTTGCGCACAGAGCTGTTTGATTACACAACACTGTAACAAATTCAGCAACAGAGTGATGTTTTGAACTTCACACCACAAATAATAAATAAGATGTGGATAAAACGTGCAGAAGGTTCCGTACAGTGTGAGGAGATACAACATCCTGCACACCATCATAAAAAACAGCTACAGAAAAATACACACCAACTGCACCGAAGACAATAATAGAATAACCTGATCAGATGAAGATCATATTTAGATTAGATAGTATTTTAACAAATATTGCTCATCTTTATTTCATTATGTTTTTAGGACCTGATGTCATCATCAGAAATCATTTGTTACTCTCCTGTATTTACTGTGCAACCAATTAGAAAGAGTTTTATCATTTTTGTAAACCTGCTTCTGGTCTTGATTGTTGAGGTTTATTCCTCTCGTTATATTTCTAGTTATTAGTTCACTGGAATGGTACCTTCAAGGCTAAATACTAAATACAGTTAGTAAACATAAATGTACCACATTATGTTAGTTATATGTTTGTAGATTCCATTTAGCCCAATCAACTCGGTCTTGTCTCCAGGCTCTTTGTGTATTTTTTCTATTTTAAAATGTTATATAATTTTAGCAATATTTTATCATTATAAAATTACTGATGCCCTTTTCCTTGGAGAATGTGAACATAATGTACCTTTAAACATTGTTTAAGGTACACAACTGAATCTTATGAACATTGATGTATCTTTTAGGATACATGTACATTGTTTGTACCTCTGTGAACAAAACAGTGCTTATAAAGTACCTTTGGTTCAGTCAGTGGAGATTAAAAGGAGTAAAGAGCATAAACTGCATTCCAGAAGCAAAATAAACTCAACAGGTTAAAACATTCATACAAACTCATATAGTCTCACATGCAAAGGCTTAAATAAGGCAAAATCTTGATAATGAGGGAAAGAGAGAGAGAGAGAGAGAGAGAGAGAGAGAGAGAGAGAGAGAGAGAGAGAGAGAGGGAGAGAGAGAGAGAGAGAGAACAGTTGTCTTTCCCATCTAACACAGACCTGGTCAAAGCAGTTTTACCTACATTAAATTTATATTTAAATCAAACATAATTAAATACACGACTTCTGATCTGCTATATTAAAATCAATGCTCTCATTACCTTCTACATTTGGTCATGAAGGCTTATCAAAACTTAATTGCACTGACTAGATAAAAGAATATTGGATGACATTAATCATCACAGACAATGGAGCTCCGTCACTCTAACACCTGTTTTTCGGCTCTTAGGCCCTGAATGGTTCCAGTATGTCTGCTAAAACTGGCAATTCAACATTACAATTCAAATCTATTATAATACAGATTTTTAGATGTCGAGAAACAAAACTGAACACAGTGTCACTGGTGAGATTCAGCAGTTGGGGGTTAGGTGCCTTACTCAAGGGCACTTTGGTTGCGTAATGTCATCTGAGTGGATCAAGTTCAGGGCTGCCCCCCATTTTTAAAAAGTCAGCCTCTTTAAATGGCCAGTACTGGTAGCCAGCCCAAACATCCAACGTCAGAGATTTCATATGAAGCTCTATATTTTGCTCTTGCATTCATTAATATCTGCATAGATTGCACTTTTAATAAAGACAAACTAAATAATTTCAACAGTTTAGTCCACATTCACCACATATTTGTTCTTCAGTCTGTTAGATAAGATCGTGTAACTGACATACTGTCTAAAAACAAAGTCTGAGCTGATTGGCTGGTTAGAGATCCAGGCTCCTCCCTCAGCTCCTTATGAAAGCTCCTCCACTCTCTCCTCTCTTCAACCTCCACTCTGTTCATCACTCTGCTGATCACACAGACAACATGCTGCCAACCCTCTGTGATCTCCTCCCTGCTCTGACATGTAAGATCTCTCTTCCTGCTTTTCTCTGTACATTGATGAGATCTGTTTGATTAGGATTGTTTTTAAAGTGATGTTGATGCTCATGAACTCCAATGTTGCTTTATGTTTTAGGGGTCAGTTCACAGAAAGTTCTGACACAAAGCCCTTCAGTACTAACTGACCAGGGCAGAACTGTCAGCCTGGATTGTAACATTGCAAAAGATGAAAACTACGTCTCCTGGTATAAACAGATTCCACAAGCAGCTCCTCAGTTTGTGTTGAGCTTTTATCATTCTCTCAGCTCTCCTAATCTTTATGGAGATAATTTTCCATCTTCACGCTTCACATCTAAAGCCTCTTCGAGTATCGACTACCAGTTAATAATCAGTAATGTGGAGGTAGGAGATGCTGCAGTGTATTACTGTGGAACAAGGGACGACTCTACTAGCGGAGGAGTATCACAGTGAATGAGACCATGACAAAAATTTCCTCACTGCTCACCTTCACTTCTATATTTCATTCAGCTCATTTCTCACCTGGAGCAGAAAAGCTGAGTTATAGCTGCAGTTCTCTTGAGCAGGACGTGTGAAGAAATCACAGGATAACAGAGATGTGGAATTCCCAGAGACTGGAATAGGATGTGGAAGGACTCAGTGCTGATCATAGACAGTAGAAGAGAGAGCTGAAGTCTGGAGGACGTTTCAGTTCCGCTACTTTCACTTCTGAAACTGAGGAGGTTTTTGTACGGGAGAGGATATGAAATGAAGCACTGTGGTATTCGGCCAAGGAACAAAGCTGATCGTCACTGGTAAGAAACCTCTCTCTTCTTCTACATTACACTTCTTTAATGTCTGAAACTCATCTTTTAGAAAGAAACGATTACATTGTAGCTTTGAATAAGGATTTTCTTGTTTTCATTGTTCATCTAAAATTTCAGTATTAACAGTATTAATTTCAACAGCAGTCATATAAAAATTCTGATCAGTTACCAATGAATGCATTTGTATTAAATTGTAACGCGGAGCGAGGAGGCGGACGCATACGCTGAGATAAGCGAGATTTATTAGGGGCAAATCCAGGGTCGTAGTCAGAACAGTCCAGGGTCAATGAGCCGACACGGACAGATCGAGGGTAAGACATGACCAGAATCAACACAAACGAAGACCAGGTACAAAGACACGATACAAAGGTACAAAGATACATAGATAGAAAAGGTACATAGACTGGCCAACGCAAAGGGCAAACACAGGGCTTAAATACATGGAACAATGAGGGACAGGTGAAAACAATCAGGGGCGGAGTTACAAACCAAAACAAGAACACATGGACAGGACTGGGAGGAGCCAACCGTGACAGAACCCCCCCCCAAAGGCACGCACACCGGGCGTGCCACACAGAACAAAAACCAACCCAACAAAAAAGCGAAACCCAGAGAAAGACAAAACTAAACGGGCACAGAGACAGGAACGGGCACAGAGACAGGAACAGACGGAGACCCACAAGGCACAGGAACAGACGGAGACCCACAAGGCACAGGAACAGACGGAGACCCACAAGGCACAGGAACAGACGGAGACCCACAAGGCACAGGAACAGACGGAGACCCACAAGGCACAGGAACAGACGGAGACCCACAAGGCACAGGAACAGACGGAGACCCACAAGGCACAGGAACAGACGAAACAGAACGAGGACAAAAAAAAACGGAGGGAGGACGAGGAGGCACACCAAAAAAAACGACGCCGACCGAGAGACGACCGGAGACACAGGACGAGGAAAACAAGAACGAACAACAGACCACGCAAAAGACAGGGGAACAGGCACCAGGACAGACACAGGAACGGACACGGGCACGGAAACAGAAACAGGAACAGAAACAAAAGGAGACAGGAACGGGAACCACAACAGGAACGGGAACCGAGACAGACACAACAGTAGGGAACAGGACAAAACCAGGTACAGAACAAGGCAGAAACAAAGGAACGGAAACAGACACAGAAGGCACAGAAGGACCACGGGGAACAGGGACAGAAACGGGATTCCCAGGGGGAACAGACACAGACGAGGGCGGGATGGGTGGGAACAAAGGGGATGTAACGTCCACGGAGGCAGGCGCGGGGCCTGCTGCGACGTCCACGGAGGCAGGCGCGGGGCCTGCTGCGACGTCCACGGAGGCAGGCGCGGGGCCTGCTGCGACGTCCACGGAGGCAGGCGGCGGGTCCGGAGGCGCGGCGACTGGCGGCGGGTCCGGAGGCGCAGGCGCGCCGCGGGGTGCGGCCACGGGATCAGAAGCGCCGCGGGGTGCGGCCACGGGATCAGAAGCGCCGCGGGGTGCGGCCACGGGATCAGAAGCGCCGCGGGGTGCGGCCACGGGATCAAGCCTTCGGGCTGGGGGCCTCTGCTCCAACCTGGAGGAACACACAGATACTGGACCCACTCGGCCGTTCCCAATGCTCACTCGAGCGATTGGCAGCTCGCAGTGACGCTTGCGAACGAGCCGAGTACCAAAAAACGGGTCATCTGAATGCTCCTGCCGTCTGACACCGTCTTGCACTGCAGGTCGCTCCTCCCTGCAGTGGCGCTCAAGACGGGCAGACCCAAGGCGCTTACCTGAGCTCTCGTCGCCCGGACACAAGGCGGGAAGGTCCTCCGCTTTCTTGCGGGACCGACGAGACGCTCGTGTTCCCTCAGCGCCAGGGGATTTGCTGTCTCCGGCTTGGTGGCGTTGGGACACCGCGAACTCGGGCTGCTTTAAAACAGCCGGAGTTTCGTCCCAACGGAACAACCACATGCCGGAGTCTCGCTTACCTGCTGCGTCCTGTGGTGGCCAGTCTTTCTGTAACGCGGAGCGAGGAGGCGGACGCATACGCTGAGATAAGCGAGATTTATTAGGGGCAAATCCAGGGTCGTAGTCAGAACAGTCCAGGGTCAATGAGCCGACACGGACAGATCGAGGGTAAGACATGACCAGAATCAACACAAACGAAGACCAGGTACAAAGACACGATACAAAGGTACAAAGATACATAGATACAAAAGGTACATAGACTGGCCAACGCAAAGGGCAAACACAGGGCTTAAATACATGGAACAATGAGGGACAGGTGAAAACAATCAGGGGCGGAGTTACAAACCAAAACAAGAACACATGGACAGGACTGGGAGGAGCCAACCGTGACATAAATCATGTTTGTTTTTCTCTGTTCTGTTTTTTTTATGCCTGAGTAAAATGCAATTGTGAAAAATGACATAATATTAGATAATTAATATTTAACTTAATACATCAGTCATGATCAGTCATTAGTCACATTTTATTCTATATGTACATAATTACATAAATAAATCTTAGAATATTTTTTTAATATTTACTTATGTTAATTACTTGATTAATTGATGAAAGATGATGTATTTATCTTCATGTTTCTCACTGTAACTCTGAGTCATCTGTAAAATTAAATGTACAGTCACTGAGAGAAAGTTGTGTTTATTTGAAATTGAAAGTTTAATTTGCTCCATGTTTCTTTATAAAAGCTGGTGTTTGTTCTAATATCACAGAAATTTCATTGATTAGACATGTTCAGTTTGCTGTTAAACATATTTAAACTTTCTCATGTTGTCATTAATTGTGTTTTATTAAGTGAATAATTTTTCAGTTTCTCTAATCAGACTCTGCTGTCCCGGCTCCCGTTCTGACCATCTTCCCTCCATCCAGTGAAGAGCTGAAGTCTAACAAAGCCACTCTAGTGTGTTTGGCCAGTGACTTTTGCTGATGTGCATTGGCTGTTAGGCGGAAAGGCGGTCAGCAGTGGAGTGACCACTGGCTCTGCAGCACAGCAGGCCAATAAGAAATTCAGACTGAGCAGCTATTTGACCATCGAGAGATCAGAGTGGGATAAAGATAAAGCCATAACATGTGAAGTGTCTGCTGCCTCAAAAGCCTCAACTAAAGAGATTAAGAAGTTTGAATGCAGCGACTGAACCGGATCACATCTGATACTTTTTCATTCTTTTCCTGCAAACTAACAGCTGCTACTTGGCAGAGCTTCATAGAAACAGTAGTTTAATGTGTAGTGAAAGCTGATTTCATTAAGAACAACTAGATTTTTACTATTTTTACTAACAACAATTTTACTATTTATTTATTTAGTTCTTTTTACTTTTATTTAACTTTCTTTTTTTCTTAATCAGTTAAGTTTTATGTAGTATCTGTCGTGTTGTTATCATCTGCTTACACTCAACTCAGTTCAGGACAGTGGTGTTTTTTCTGCTCATTTTGGGAGTTTTCATTGTGTTCACGCTGGGGGAGCACGAGTGCAGTCACGGCTCTATTGTTTACACCAGGGAACAGCTTAGAGCTTAGACTATAAAACCGTTCTTCCCTCAGTCATCATGGGGAATGTAAGATTGCTCTCCAATAAAGTGGAAGAGTTAGCAGTGCTGACACAACACCAGCGGGAATGCCGGCAGTGCAGCCTGCTGTTGTGTACAGAGTCGTGGCTAACTGAGCTAACCCCGGATGCTACCATCGCACTGGAGGGCTTCCAAATTCGGCAGGCAGACAGGACAAAGGAAAGCGGTTAGAAGAAAGGAGGGGGACTGGCCGTATACATAAACGACAAATGGTGCAATCCAAGACGCATAACTGTTAAAGAACAGATCTACAGCAGAGATGTTGAACTGTTAGTCATTAGCATGCGGCCGAACTATCTACCATGTGATTTCTCGCATGTTCTCACGATAACTGCATACATTCCTCCATCCGCTGACGCGTGCACGGCATGTGATGTCATCCACTCAGTCACAAGCAAACTCCAAACACAGCATCCACAAGCTCTCATCCTCATTTCTGGGGATTTCAATCATGGTTCCCTGTCCTTCACACTTCCCAACTTCAAACAGTATGTGACTTGTAACACAAGAGACAATAAAACACTGGACCTGTTTAATGCAAACACCAAAGATGCATATAAGACATCACACCTCCCACCCTTGGGCAAATCAGACTACATTCTGGTACATCTCCTGCCTGTCTACAAACCCATTGTTCACAGGTGTCCTGTCAACACAAGACAGGTGAGAATTTGGTTGGATGGGGCCTATGAGGCTCTGAAGGACTGCTTTGAAGCAACAGATTGGGAGGTTCTCTGTGACCCACATAGTGAAAATGTTGCTGGTGTCACTGATTGCATCACAGATTACATACATTTCTGTGTGGAGAACACTGTACCTACCAAGACTGTAGGATCTGAAGGCCCTTCTGGAAGAAAAGAAGAGAGCATTTAGTTCTGGAAACAAAGAGGAAATGAGGAGAGTACAGAAGGAGCTGCTGAGAAAAATCAGGGAGGGCAAAGACCAGTACAGGAAGAGAATGGAAGGCCAGCTGCAACAAAACAATGCAATTGGAGTTTGGAGGGGTCTTAAAACCATCTCAAGTTTTAAGGAATCCAACAGGCAGCTTGTAGGAAACCTGCAATGGGCAAATGACCTCAATTCCTTCTTCAACAGATTTGATCTGGTAGCTGACCATCCCTCAGCCCAGCTTACACCCCTGCTTTCAGCTCCCAGCATTCAGCCCTGTGCTCCTCTGCCCCTAACCAAAGAACAGGTGAGGAGGGAACTGAGGAAGATGAAGGTGAGCAATAACTTACCTACTCCACAGATCCCTCGCTCATCTTGAAAAGGTGGGAAGCACTATTAGAATCATGTTCTTTGATCTATCAAGTGCATTCAACACCATCAAGCCCACTCTACTAGGGAGCAAGATGGAGAGAGCATGGGTGGATCACCATCTCATCACATGGACTATGGACTACCTCACACACAGACCGCAGTATGTGCGACTTAAGGATTGTGTATCAGAAACACTACTCTGCAGCACAGGGGCCCCACAGGGAACAGTCCTGGCCCCATTCTTCTTCACCCTCTACACTGCGGACTTCACCCACAACACCTCAACCTGTCACCTCCAGAAATTCTCTGATGACTCTGCCATCGTTGGCTACATCCCAGACGACGATGAAAGGGAACACAGAGAAGTTAGAAGGAATTTTGTGGACTGGTGCCAGCAGAACTGCCTCCAGATCAACACGGCAGGAAAAGAGAGATACAGCCCCACTGCTGTTTGGCTCTACAATCAGAACCTCCCCAAGCAGAGACTCAGACACTCCATGTCATGTGGATTCACACCTCAGTCTATCATAGTGCACTCTATCACGAATCACGTATATCATATCCTACCTATAATTATTGTGCAATATCTGCTGCTGACAGAATGGTACAAGTGCAATACATACACACATTCTGTGCAATATCTGTAATAATTACTGTGCAATATCTACAATTTCTGTGCAATATCCAGTTATTACCTGCTCAGAAATGTGCAATAGCCATACAACTGCATGTGTAAACTGTAAATTTGTATAGTTTCTTAATTCTATTTTTATTCTTTTATATTTTTCTGTTAACAGACGCCTTTTTTATTTATTTATTTCTATAGTATATCGTATATTTTGTATGATGCACATCTTTGTCTAGTTTCTGCTCTTTATCTGCTTACTGTGTGTTCTGCTGTAACAATGTAGATTTCCCAAAGTGGGATAATAAAAGTCTATTTTATCTTAGATCATCTCCTGCTTATAGAGTAATTTGACTTTTATGTTTATGAATAAAGCTGTTTGATGAAGTTTAATAAAATGCATAACTGAAAAAAGTTTGTTGTCCATTTCTCGTGGTGATGGGGAAACAGTATAATGTTCTAGACATTAAATCAGAGAGACGTCAGCACAGAACCAGCATGATGAAAGAAATGTATCTGTAAAGAATAAGAGTGAGAACGACTAAAAGAGTGAAACAGGTTTATACAGCATTATAAAATGATCAGATGTTATTCTGGCTGTATAGTGAACAGAGCTTTGGAGACTCAGTTATAAGGAGATGTTGTGATATCTATGGTCACTGATGACACCACTGAGAATGTAAAAGGATGATCTAAAGCAGGTCAGAATCAGTGACCACTGTTCAGACAAGTGCAGTAAAGAGAGGGAATTCTAATGGAATTCTCCTGTGAGAGACTCAGATCTTGGGAGCTCAGAGAGATGTGTGTGAGTGTGAGTGAGGAGATTTCTCAAAGGAAATGGTTCAGATGGAATTCTACAGACAGCAGGAAGAGATAAAGGTGGAAAATGACTCCTACAGAATGAAGAACAGATGACGAGGCTGATTAGTGGAAGGTGTTTCAGACTAAATTACAGTGAGATATTGTGTGTTTACCATCAGTGTTGATGCCACTGAAAATGTATGTGATTAATTTAAAACATATCAGAGTTTCTGATCGATGTGCAGTTAGTTGTAACAAAAGGAGTGACTGAATACGGCCTCGTATGGAGGGTGGAATAAAGTGGAAGCGGAGCGGGATTTGGGAATGTTGTGAAGAGTGAACTTCAGCAGGAGAGAGGATCACTCAGTAGTGTGAGAAGACCAGAGTTTGATGAGTTTCAGTGACATTTTGGTGGATTTGTACTTTTCTGGGTACTTTCAAGTGAAAAATCTTTTAGTTGCACTGACATGTTAGTCTATAAAGAAGTTCGGTTGTATTTCTAAGATCTACTTTAGTCCTTCACACATTGTTCCTCATTTCTTTTTGATTTTAATTTCTTTCTGTTCTGTTGGTGAGAGTTTTTGCTCTGCTGTGCTGTTACTCGCATTTCTACAGCTCTTTGAATTTCTTTATACTGTTGAACTTAATGCTTGAGTGATGATGTTTTAATTAATTTAATTAATTTTAATTAATCAGATTAAGTCTAATTTTTTATCTCCTGCTTTCTCTCACAGTCAGACTCTGTAGAGAGAGAGAGAGAGAGAGAGAGAGAGAGAGTGTGTGTGTGTGTGTGTGTGTGTGTGTGTGTGTGTGTGTGTGTGTGTGTGTATGCGTGTGTGTGCGTGTGTGTGTGTGTGTGTGTGTTAAAGTGAGTGTGAGAAGAGGTGTAGTAGGTGTAGGTGGCAGTGAAGGATCAGAGAGAGCTGCACTGACGTGGAGATTTCCCCAAGAGATGATTCAGTCCACTAATCAGTGTGAACCTCCTCTCTCACTCAGGATACACCTGCTGCACCACTCTGTCATTTCTGCTCTGTGCAAATGAGGAAGTTTCTCTGTTTTTCTCAGTCATTTCAGGATAACAGAGAAACAAATGCAGGACATTAATGTATTAAAAATGCATTTCCATACAAAATAATGAATTATATTAAACCATTTTAAACAATTCTATGTGAATAGAAATATAATATGTGAAACTGAAACATGAAGTGTTACAGGAAGGTGCCAAGATGATCAGCGTGCTGATGGTGAGTTAATAGATATGAAAGGGTTTAACAGATATCTGAAGATAATTTATCAATAAAAGGATATTAATCTGATGTAGATGGTCTAATATAGTGTGTGTAGTTGAGTGGCCCCTCCCTCTGCCCCCTCCTGTCGTACTTATAGCCCATCCCTGCACTCTGTCCTTTATCTGCTCCTCAAGCTGCTCATCTCCTCACTCAGCACAGAGAGTCATCACACACTGACAAGATGCTGCCAGCACTCTGCTCTCTCTTCACTGCTCTCTCATGTAAGATCTCACAACACTGGAGCTCCTCAGCATTCACCTACATCTAATGTGAGCATCAACAAATGTAACATGGATGCTGCTTTTATTGCAGGTGTCAGTGGTGTGACTGTGGTGACACAGAAGCCTCCTGTTCTCACACCCACTAAAGGAGAGAAGACCACTATGCACTGTAATCTGGGGACTGTTACTGGTAACTCTGCTAAATGGTATAAACAGGTTCCAGGAGAAGCTCCACAGTATGTGTTAGCGAATTATCATGGCTGGAGCTCTCCTAAATATGGATCTGGCTTCTCCTCTCCTAAATTCACATCAACACACTCGTCTCAATCAGATTACACTTTGATCATCAGTAATGTGGAGGTAGGAGACTCTGCAGTGTATTACTGTCACGCATGGGACGGCTCTGCTAGTGAATACGTATCACAGTGATTCACACCATGACAAAAACCTCCTCACTGCTCACATTCACTTCTGCTTTCAAACAGCAGCAAAAACACAGACACTTCAACAACAACCTGCACTGCTGAAGAAAATATGTTGCTTTTAAAGTCATTTATAGTTTTCACAATTTCCTCCTCATAGCTTTTCCTGTAGTGGTCCAGTAACTGAATCACTTAATCAAACAGTAGGTCTTCATTTTAGTTGTTATAATTTCTTATTTCTTCTCATTGGAAATCCAGCTACTTTATGCTGTTATTATTCTGATGCTAACCATACACTAGAAGTCTTTGACAAGAATTTATAAAGACTTTTAAAAGACTAAAGTCTGACACCCTAATGACAATGTCACGCTTTTTAGTCACAGACTGTGATTTTGCTGGGAAGACTGGGAATCTTGCAGTGTCACTATTTGCAAGATTCCAACTGGAGTTTTATTTTCCATCATGCACCTGGGGGAAATTTACAAGCATATAAACCCTTTCTTTCAAAATGTTCACCCTATTATAATTCAAACAATTATAAAACACAGATTATCAGATGCTGATTTAAGAAGTAATACAATGTAATGTCTTTTAACCAGATTTACTCCTAGACACTATCAACAGTTCTGCTGTGTAAATTGTTTTGGTTTCAGGCTCATAGTCACTACATTGTAAAACAGCAAAGTTCACAGAACGCTGACTGAAAAAAGATATTTCAGAGTTAGATAAGAGCTGTTCCCTGATGGTGTCCTACTGTTTTTTTTCTGTAGGTCTGTTTGTCTTTTTGTAGTGATCGCTTGTTCTCCATGTCAGTTTGTTTGCCCTTTCTGTTAGTATGTCATGAATCCCTCTTGGCTCTCTGTGGATAGTTAGAAGTCTGTTTGAGAGCTGGCATCTCCTCCTTTAGTCTGTTCTTTATCTGTTATTTTATGGTGAGCAGGTGTGGAGGTGTGCTGGGAGAGGATGGTGTGTGAGGGAAGATGCTGGAGTTTCACTCTCAGTTTATTTCTGATCACACCAGCAGACACAATTGAGGAATGCTCAAAAACCTGTTTGGAACATTCCACAGGTGAACAGGTTAACTGGAAACAGGTGAGTGTTATGACTGGGTATAAAGGGAGCATGGATAAAAACGATGGGGCAAGCTTCACCACTTCGTGAACAACTGCACGAGCAAATAGTCCAACAGTTTAAGAACAATGTTTCTCAATGTGCAATTGCAAGGAATTTAGGGATTTCATCATCTACAGTCCATAATATCATCAAAAGATTCAGAGAGTCTGGAAAACCAAGATTGAATGCCTGTGACCTTCGATCCCTCAGGTGGCACTGCATTAAAAACTGACATCATTCTGTAATGGATATTACCACATGGGCTCAGGAACACTTCAGAAAACCACTGTCAGTGAACACAATTCGTCGCTCCATCTACAAGTGCAAGTTAAAACTCTGCCATGCAAAGCGAAAGCCATATATCAACACCATCCAGAAACGCCGCCGACTTCTCTGGGCCCGAGCTCATCTGAGATGGACTAACACAAAGTGGAAAAGTGTCCTGTGGTCTGACGAGTCCACATTTCATTTATCAGCGCAAAGTTCAAAAGCCAGCATCTCTGATGGTATGGGGGTGTGTTAGTGCCCATGGCATGGGTAACTTGCACATCTGTGAAGGCACCATTAATGCTGAAAGGTACATACAGGTTTTGGAGCAACATCTGGAAAGGTGATGTAACACAGTGGTAAACATGCCCCTGTCCCAACTTCTTTGGAACGTGTTGCAGGAATCAAATTCAAAATGAGTGAATATTTGCAAAAAACAATAAAGTTTATCCATTTGAACATTAAATATTTTGTCTTTGTAGTGTATTCAACTTAATATAGGTTGAAAAGAATTTGCAAATCATCGTATTCTGTTTTTATTTATGTTTTACACAATGTCCCATCTTCATTGGAACTGGGGTTATACACAGTGTCCCAACTTTTTTTGGAATTGGGGATGTTAATTTGGCAGTGCAGTTTATTATTTCTTATCAGATATTCAGATTCTCTTTGCTGTTCATTGTCTGAGTATAGTGATGACTATGAAAGGACAGTTTCAGGCTGCCTGCTGTGTAATTAGACTGATCTTTTATTAAATTAAAAGATAAACAGAGTGAGGTGGTCTCTAAACATGACCATCACATTTTCATTAAACATTCAGTTTTAGATCATGCAGATCAGTATCAATATCACATTTTGGTTCTTTCAAAATGATCAATCTATCATTGTAAGAGCCAAATGTAAGTTCAGTTTAATCTATATTGTTATTTTCTGTTTACTCAATTGTTCTTGTTATTTTCCATTACATCAGTTGTGTTGTGTGCATTAATGTTATGCATACATGTCAGCATTTGACTTGCTATTAGTTTAAAAGAACTGTTGTGTATGTGCAGGACAAAAAAAGGGAAAACCGAGATCGAAGAAGGACGTTGTGCACATAGCTAAAACAATAAGTTTACGACCATCAGCCTTTTGGAAATAAGATAAGCTGTCTGTTTACTCTTTCAGGAATGGCAAGTGTTGCCATGCTTTTAAGGATTGCTTTGGATAGAGTAGAAGACTTCAAATAAAAGACTGAACACGACAGTCCGGCTGTCCGTCAGTGAAATTCACGTCAGCTTGCTAGTTAAGAGGAACAAAGTGGCCATGCGTCAGAAACAAGTTTGCTGTGCACTTCTGCCAGTGACCAGTTAAAAGTGGCCAAAAGAACACGAACTTGGCCACTACAATCATCATTTAAATTGGATGGTGTTTAATACTGTTTTATACTTGAGATGTTTATGTTCTCAATTTAGGCGTTTCTTTATGATTGTTTATGAAGCAATAATAAAACTCAGATCATCACCTGATGCTGATTCAAGAAGTAATTCAATGTTAAGTCTTTCAATCCAGATTCACTGCTAGACACTATCAACACCTCTGCTGTGTGAATGTTTTTGCTACATTTGTCGTAAATGATGGTTCTTTATTTTACGGTCTCTGAGGGAAAGAACTGGCATCTCCTCCTTTAGTCTGTTCTTTATCTGTTCTTTCATGGTGAGCAGGTGTGGAGGTGTGCTGGGAGAGGATGGTGTGTGAGGGAAGATGCTGGAGTTTCACTCTCAGTTCATTTCTGATCACACCAGCAGACACAGACGTCTAGAACCTTCTTCACACTGACTCCATCATTACCAACAGCACACTGTGTGTTTTTTTTGTGTGTATATTGTGTGAGTGTATATTGACTTTCTTTTTTTACATAATTTAATTTCTTCATTTATTTTTCATTTCCTATAAGATCTGACCCTGTAACACCATAAATGCAGACAATTTAAACAAATCACCTAAAATTCAGTGAGTAACCATTAATTATATGTGTTCAGGAGGATTTTATTCAGCATGTTGTTCTGTAACCTGTTCAATGGACTGATGACTGGATTTCATATGAGCTCATATGATAAGAATAACCTGTGAGAAGGCAGTAGTTGACTTAAAGGGGAATTCCACCAAATTATAAAAACAATCTGCATAATTCAGTTGCTGAGATACAAACAGTCTACTCAGATTTCTTTACAATAGTGTTGATGAGAACCAGGGCTTAAAATGTCTACAACTCTAAAATAGCCCTTTTATTTACCATCTTACTCAAAATGACCAGGGAACTATCATGTGTCATTTGAGTTTTATATATAAGGTTGATAACAATTAAGTGCAGGTAATTCAGGAAAAAATATTTTGTTAATATATTGCCTTTCAGGACCCTATATGAACCCCTCCACCATGAATACATTATAAAAATATACGTAGTTCTCCAAACTATCATAAATCAATGTTTTAGCCCTCAGACAATGCATTCATAACTATTTCATCTGTATCACCTTTCTGCCAGGGAGCTTGAAGAGGCATTAAACTCTTCAGATGTCTGGTTCCTATCACCACCACTGTGAACAGCTCTGACTCTGTAAGCTTCAATAGAACTGAGCAGTTCACAGCAAACCACTCTGAATGACTTCATTTACATCTTTATAATCATATCATACTGAAATTTTGTCAAATTTGTGGAATTGCCCTTTAATGTCTATTTAATACACAGGTAGTGTGAAACATCATCATATTCCATTATTCTATTTCACTCACTATTATAAAACAATAAAGCTTAAAGCTTAGACATTTTCAAACAGACTCTTTATACTTGTGTGTTGAGTATATGGTTATTACAGCAGTGTAAACTGGGAAATGATGTGTTCTGCTGCCTTGTGTTCAGATTTCATTCATTACTGATAACATTTAAAAATATGACTATGACACCACTGTGGGGAATTAAAAAGTAATAAAAGTATATTCAGTTTCAGAAAGTTAAAGAATCTTCCATACCTATAAAACAGTTTGATTTTCTATGAATAACAGAAGAGATCAGTGTTTTACAGGAACTGCAATACAGGGAAAATTGAGGCAGTTGTTTTGGTTCAGGCTCAAAGTCACTAGACTAAAGAAAATAGTGATGTTCACTGAACCCTGACTAAAGCAGCTATTTCAGAGTTTCATATGATGGCAGCTACTGTTTTACTTCCTCTGATTCTGTTTTTGTTTTAGAACAGTTCAAACACTCGCCTGCGTCCACGCGACACAAACAATCAGAAGTATTATTTTTGAATGTTTTCTCTTTGTTTGTACAGATGATACAAAAAATACAAGCCTGATTTACTTTCATCCAGAGACGTTAGGAATTATTCACGAGGATAACCATTAGTTTTTATAGCCGTCATCCTCATTCAACTACCACCATTTATCTGAACCCTTAAACAAACCACTGTCATGTTCACTGGGAAGATTTGACTTAAATACTTTTAGAATTTCACTTTTTAAAAGGATGACTAAACTGTGATTTGAAGCTCATTAATAACATTGTTCAGAGCGCTCCTGAAAGAATAGGAATGTGTTTGATACACACCAAATCAAGAGCCTCCAAAACTGTAATTACTGTGCTCTTTAATTCATCTGTATACATACATATGCACCTCTTCTTGTTTAGCACCCCATTTCTATGTCTGTTCATCATGAAATGTTAACAAAATGATGCAAAAAACTAAACTGTAAAACTGTTTTCCCACCTCACCACAACATCTAATGTATGTGTCTCTTCTGACTTTCAAGTCCATTCAAACCACGAGAAGCTCAGCGTAAATATAACTATATGTCTCTGCCAATCTTCATAGTTCAGCCCTGACACGGATACATTGTACATTATGAGAGACACACTCAGGAAACACCTGCTGACCAACACTCTGAAATGTTAGCACTATGCAAATGAAGACGCTTCTGTGTTTCAAAAATACAAATATAAAAAAACAAATATGGTGAGTTCATACATTAAATAACACAGTTTTTCAATAATGTGAATAAAAGGAATTTAATTGAAAGGAAACAAGTTTATCCGTATAAATGTTTATATATTCTAATGCTCTTTATAAATTTAGGATTATACTTATTCAGCACATTCTTCATTAGCCTAATCTATTAGAAAATGTGACCTTGTGGATGGTCTAATATGGTGTGTGTGGCTGAGTGACCCCTCCCTCTGCCCCCTCCTCTCTCTCTTATAGCTCATCCCTGCACTCTCTCCTTTATCTGCTCCTCAAGCTGCTCATCTCTTCACTCAGCACAGAGAGTCATCACACACTGACAAGATGCTGCCAGCACTCTGCTCTCTCTTCACTGCTCTCTCATGTAAGATCTCACAACACTGGAGCTCCTCAGCATTCGCCTACATCTAATGTGAGCATCAACAAATGTAACATGGATGCTGTTTTTATTGCAGGTGTCAGTGGTGTGACTGTCGTGACACAGAAGCCTCCTGTTCTCACACCCACTAAAGGAGAGACGACCACTATGCACTGTAATCTGGGGACTGTTACTAATGTTGCAGCTTGGTATAAACAGGTTCCAGGAGAAGCTCCACAGTATGTGTTAAGGAATTATCATGGCTGGAGCTCTCCTAGCTATGGATCTGGCTTCTCCTCTCCTAAATTCACATCAACACACTCGTCTCAATCAGATTACACTCTGATCATCAGTAATGTGGAGGTAGGAGACTCTGCAGTGTATTACTGTCAGACATATGACAGCTCTGCTAGTGAGTGGGTATCACAGTGAATCACACTATGACAAAAACCTCCTCACTGCTCACACTCACTTCTGCTTTCAAACAGCAAAAGAAACAAAAAACCTCCACAACAACCTGCACTACTAAATTGCAAATTGAGTATTTAATGTAATTTATGCTTCACTCTTTCCTAAATTTCCCTAATTGAACAATTAATATGCAGTTCGTTTTTTTTTTACTAGAAATCCAATTACTTTTCCTGAAGTATGATGGTGATAGATCAGTGTCAGGCTGCATGCCGTCATTTGGCTGATCAGTATTTAAACTGGAAGACAGCTAGAATGAGATCATAGCAATGTATTTAAAGGAAAACGTAGATCATCATGTAAATCACCATAAATGTTAAAATGGCTTACAAAGCATTACCACAGTTTTCTATTTTTAGTGTTCATGTTCTTTGCCATTTTTGAGAAAGTTAAATAAAAATAGTGCCTAACCTTCAGAAAATGTTTTTCCACATCAGACTGTCAAATCTGATATTATAAGCTGTTTTTCTGACATGTGCAGCACTTTTAAAACCATGTTATCATTTTTTGTGAGACAAGTAAATGACATTTTAAAGCCCATGTTCATTGAGGTCACTACTGTATAGCAAGAAATTCATATATTTATTTGAAATGTATTTGTTTTTTGAACTTTTTAAATAAATAATAAACATCCAACAGTTTCTTGTGCTTTCCATGTTTCTTATTTATATTAAGTGGCCTTTAGAGTTTACTACCTTTAGAGGTTTTTCTCTGTAAACAAACAAAAAAGATCTGGCAACATAACTTACCAAATTAAAATGTTTTAAGACTGTAAACCTTCATAGTTCAGCACTGATACTGATACACCACACATTATAAAAGACAAATCAGGAGACACCTGCTGAGCAACACAATGTAATAAACTTTAAGCAAATGAAGATCATTTACTGTTTCTTCTTAGAGTGGAAGAAAAACCTGTAAATTAGTGAAACTGATAACAATTTTACTTTTCAGTTGAAGTTGAAATCTACATAGATTCTGTATCTGAAAGGAAAAATGTTCATCTGTATGAACATTGGATCCATTTTTCTCATTAACATATTCTGTGTTGGTTAAGACTGCATAGAGGAGACTGAGTAGAGTTTTCCTCAATGTTGCTTTATGTTTTAGGGGTCAGTTCATGTAAAGTTCTGACACAAACCCCTTCAGTACTAACTGACCAGGGCAGAACTGTCAGCCTGGACTGTAACAAGAGACTCTGCAGTGTATTACTGTAAGACATGCGACGACTCTACTGGTGCCTTCATACCACAGCAAATGAGATGATGAGGAAAACCTCCTCACTGCTCACCTTCACTTCTCCATTTCATTCAGCTCATTTCTCACCTGGAGCAGAAAAACTGAGTTATAGCTGCAGTTCTCTTGAGCAGGACGTGTGAAGAAATCACAGGATAACAGATATGCGGAATTCCCAGAGACTGGAATGGGATGTGGAAGGACTCAGTGCTGATCAGAGACAGTAGAAGAGAGAGCTGAAGTCTGGAGGACGTTTCAGTTCCTCTACTTTCACTTCTGAAACTGAGGAGGTTTTTGTACGGGTGAGGATATGAAATGAAGCACTGTGCACAGTGATTCACACCATGACAAAAACCTCCTCACTGCTCACATTCACTTCTGTTGTCATACAGCAAAAACACAAAAACTTCAACAACCTGCACTACTGAAGAAAATATGTTGCTTTTAAAGTCATTTATAGTTTTCACACTTTCCTCCTCATAACTTTTCCTATAGTGGTCCAGTAACTGAATCACTTAATCAAACAGTAGCTCTTCATTTTAGTTGTTATAATTTCTTATTTCTTCTCATTGGAAATCCAGCTACTTTATGTTATTATTCTGATGCTAACCATACACTAGAAGTGTTTGGCAAGAATTTATAAAGACTTTTAAAAGACTAAAGTCTGACACCCTAAAGACAATGCCACGGTTTTTAGTCACAGACTGTGATTTTGCTAAGACTGTGAATCTTGCAGTGTCACTATTTGCAAGATTGCAACTGGAGTTTTATTTTCCATCATGCACCTGGGGGAAATTTACAAGCATATAAACCCTTTCCTTCAAAATTTTCACCCTATTATAATTCAAACAATTTTAAAACACAAATTATCAGATGCTGATTTAAGAAGTAATACATTGTAATGTCTTTTAACCAGATTTACTCCTAGACACTATCAACAGTTCTGCTGTGTAAATTGTTTTGGTTTCAGGCTCATAGTCACTACATTGTAAAACAGCAAAGTTCACAGAACGCTGACTGAAAAAAGATATTTCAGAGTTAGATAAGAACTGTTCTGTTGGTTAAGCAGATTTAAAGCTGTAAGATCTGGACTCCATATCGCATAAAATATTATAGTTATTCTAGTTCCCTTTAGGTTTTTTACAATTGATCTTTTTTAGTATTACTTACATTTTACATCAACTAGCACAATGATATCTTGTGTACAAGTAATTACAGTTTATCAGCATTTTTTTATTTTATTACTAAAAGTTTCTCACAACAATTTCAACGTATTATTTAATAGCAACTAGAAAATTAACATGTAATTTTTCCGTTTGCTGTGAGTTTTGTTGTCAAGAAATGTATTGATCCAGATTTTTTCCAGATTCCTTTACAGTTGAGGGGCCTTGATGTCTACAATATAGCTTTTAAACAATGCTAAACTGTAAAAAAAATGTTTTCCTTGGGTTGTGTTTTCCTCACAATATCAAGGTATTCAGTTTAAGAGAGTCAGAGATTCTTACTTTCAAAACAATGTCCTTTTCTTTTTTTGTGGTTAACAGAAGAGATCACAGTAATGTACCATCACCCACAGGCTCAGCTGTAGGTAGGAATGATGGAGACACACATCAACCAACTTTTACAAAAGTTAAAGCATGACTTCCATTTATGCTGTAATACAGGCAAAATACTGACTGTAGTGTTGGTTAAGACCCACAGACACTAGACTAAAAAAGGTGAAGTTCAGAGAATGCTGGCTGAAAAAACGCTCTTAAAGTTGGATATGAACATTTTCCAGTGGCAACCTCAAACTAAAACGGTTCAAACACTCACCTGCCTTCACACTTCACACTAAAACAGCCTATGATCACCCGTTCTGCAAGTCAGTCGAACATTCCATTGTGTCCAATATTATACAATAACTTACCACAATCTTTGGTGGTAGGTAAAAATCTGCCTTACAAAAATATTAATGGAGAATTAGTGTTCATATTTGTACAGCTTGGACATATTTGAATGAAATCATCAAACTCGATAGTGTCACTTTAGAAATAAACCCCATGTTTAAATAGGCAACATTAAAGCAGAAGGAAAACATTCATAACTTCTAATGAAAGCTTAGGGTAGTCAGATTTTATTCCAAGTATTTTTCATTGTAGCTTTGCCGATGAAATCAGATGCATGCGGAAAATAGAACAAAGTAAACTTTAAATAAAAAGACGTAATCCTAGCTTGTAGTTGAAACAGGCGTGGGTCAAAACCAAACAATCCGAAGGACGAGACACGAAATCAAAGTCCAGAGAACAGTCCACAAGGTCAGAACATGGAGATATACCACAGGCAGATAATCCAAAGGGAAATAGCAAAACAAGTAAACGGTAAACAGGCAAACTGGTCATAAACGATCAGGCATAGATACAAGGGAAATGCTCAGTATGTCGATAAACGAAACAATACTTCACACTGATCCTGTGCTAAGCTTGGGCTTACAAGCTAAAGGTAATTAGCAAGACACAGGTGAACCACATTAGTATTCCGGAGAGTGAGAGCGGTGATTGGGGATGTTAATTTGGCAGTACAGTTTATTATTTCTTATCAGATATTCAGATTCTCTTTGCTGTTCATTGTCTGAGTATAGTGATGACTATGAAAGGACAGTTTCAGGCTGCCTGCTGTGTAATTAGACTGATCTTTTATTAAATTAAAAGATAAACAGAGTGAGGTGGTCTCTAAACATGACCATCACATTTTCATTAAACATTCAGTTTTAGATCATGCAGATCAGTATTAATATCACATTTTGGTTCTTTCAAAATGATCAATCTATCATTGTAAGAGCCAAATGTAAGTACAGTTTAATCTATATTGTTATTTTCTGTTTACTCAATTGTTCTTGTTATTTTCCATTACGTCAGTTGTGTTGTGTGCAGTAATGTTATGCATACATGTCAACATTTGACTTGCTATTAGTTTAAAAGAACTGTTGTGTATGTGCAGGACAAAAAAAGGGAAAACCGAGATCGAAGAAGGACGTTGTGCACATAGCTAAAACAATAGGTTTACGACCATCAGCCTTTTGGAAATAAGATAAGCTGTCTCTTTACTCTTTCAGGAATGGCAAGTGTTGCCATGCTTTTAAGGATTGCTTTGGATAGAGTAGAAGACTTCAAATAAAAGACTGAACACGACAGTCCGGCTGTCCGTCAGTGAAATTCACGTCAGCTTGCTAGTTAAGAGGAACAAAGTGGCCATGCGTCAGAAACAAGTTTGCTGTGCACTTCTGCCAGTGACCAGTTAAAAGTGGCCAAAAGAACACGAACTTGGCCACTACAATCATCATTTAAATTGGATGGTGTTTAATACTGTTTTATACTTGAGATGTTTATGTTCTCAATTTAGGCGTTTCTTTATGATTGTTTATAAAGCAATAATAAAACTCAGATCATCACCTGATGCTGATTCAAGAAGTAATTCAATGTTAAGTCTTTCAATCCAGATTCACTGCTAGACACTATCAACACCTCTGCTGTGTGAATGTTTTTGCTACATTTGTCGTAAATGATGGTTCTTTATTTTACGGTCTCTGAGGGAAAGAACTGGCATCTCCTCCTTTAGTCTGTTCTTTATCTGTTCTTTCATGGTGAGCAGGTGTGGAGGTGTGCTGGGAGAGGATGGTGTGTGAGGGAAGATGCTGGAGTTTCACTCTCAGTTCATTTCTGATCACACCAGCAGACACAGACGTCTAGAACCTTCTTCACACTGACTCCATCATTACCAGCAGCACACTGTGTTTTTTTGTGTGTATATTGTGTGAGTGTATATTGACTTTCTGTTTTTACATAATTAATTTTTTTCATTTATTTTTAATTTCCTATAAGATCTGACCCTGTAACACCATAAATGCAGACAATTTAAACAAATCACCTAAAATTCAGTGAGTAACCATTAATTATATGTGTTCAGGAGGATTTTATTCAGCATGTTGTTCTGTAACCTGTTCAATGGACTGATGACTGGATTTCATATGAGCTCATATGACAAGAATAACCTGTGAGAAGGCAGTAGTTGACTTAAAGGGGAATTCCACCAAATTATAAAAACAATCTGCATAATTCAGTTGCTGAGATACAAACAGTCTACTCAGATTTCTTTACAATAGTGTTGAGGAGAACCAGGGCTTTAAATGTCTACAACTCTAAAATAGCCCTTTTATTTACCATCTTACTCAAAATGACCAGGGAACTATCACGTGTCATTTGAGTTTTATATATAAGGTTGATAACAATTAAGTGCAGGTAATTCAGGAAAAAAATATTTTGTTAATATATTGCCTTTCAGGACCCTATATGAACCTCTCCACCATGAATACATTATAAAAATATACGTAGGTCTCCAAACTATCATAAATCAATGTTTTAGCCCTCAGACAATGCATTCATAACCATTTCATCTGTATCACCTTTCTGCCAGGGAGCTTGAAGAGGCATTAAACTCTTCAGATGTCTGGTTCCTATCACCACCACTGTGAACAGCTCTGACTCTGTAAGCTTCAATAGAACTGAGCAGTTCACAGCAAACCACTCTGAATGACTTCATTTACATCTTTATAATCAAATCATACTGAAATTTTGTCAAATTTGTGGAATTGCCCTTTAATGTCTATTTAATACACAGGTAGTGTGAAACATCATCATATTCCATTATTCTATTTCACTCACTATTATAAAACAATAAAGCTTAAAGCTTAGACATTTTCAAACAAACTCTCTATACTTTTGCATTGAGTATATTGTTATTACAGCAGTGTAAACTGGGAAATGATGTGTTCTGCTGCCTTGTGCTCAGATTTCATTCATTACTGATAACATTTAAAAATATGACTATGACACCACTGTGGGGAATTAAAAAGTAATAAAAGTATATTCAGTTTCAGAAAGTTAAAGAATCTTCCATACCTATAAAACAGTTTGATTTTCTATGAATAACAGAAGAGATCAGTGTTTTACAGGAACTGCAATACAGAGAAAATTGAGGCAGTTGTTTTGGTTCAGGCTCAAAGTCACTAGACTAAAGAAAATAGTGATGTACACTGAACCCTGACTAAAGCAGCTATTTCAGAGTTTCATATGATGGCAGCTACTGTTTTACTTCCTGTGATTCTGTTTTTGTTTTAGAACAGTTCAAACACTCGCCTGCGTCCACGCGACACAAACAATCAGAAGTATTATTTTTGAATGTTTTCTCTTTGTTTGTACAGATGATACAAAAAATACAAGCCTGATTTACTTTCATCCAGAGACGTTAGGAATTATTCACGAGGATAACCATTAGTTTTTATAGCCGTCATCCTCATTCAACTACCACCATTTATCTGAACCCTTAAACAATCCACTGTCATGTTCACTGGGAAGATTTGACTTAAATACTTTAAGAATTTCACTTTTTAAAAGGATGACTAAACTGTGATTTGAAGCTCATTAATAACATTGTTCAGAGCGCTCCTGAAAGAATAGGAATGTGTTTGATACACACCAAATCAAGTGCCTCCAAAACTGTAATTACTGTGCTCTTTAATTCATCTGTATACATACATATGCACCTCTTCTTGTTTAGCACCCCATTTCTATGTCTGTTCATCATGAAATGTTAACAAAATTATGCAGAAAACTAAACTATAAAACCCTGTTTTCCCACCTCACCACAACACCTAATGTATGTGTCTCTTCTGACTTTCAAGTCCATTCAAACCACGAGAAGCTCAGCGTAAATATAACTGTATGTCTCTGCCAATCTTCATAGTTCAGCCCTGACACGGATACATTGTACATTATGAGAGACACACTCAGGAAACACCTGCTGACCAACACTCTGAAATGTTAGCATTATGCAAATGAAGACGCTTCTGTGTTTCAAAAATACAAAAGTAAAAAAACAAATATGGTGAGTTCATACATTAAATAACAGTTTTTCATTTATGTGAATAAAAGGAAAAAGAATTTCATTGAAAGGAAACAAGTTTATCTGTATGAATGTTTATATATTCTAATGTTCTTTATAAATTTAGGATTATAATTATTCAGCACATTCTTCATTAGCCTAATCTATTAGAAAATGTGACCTTGTGGATGGTCTAATATGGTGTGTGTGGCTGAGTGACCCCTCCCTCTGCCCCCTCCTCTCTCTCTCTCTTATAGCTCATCCCTGCACTCTCTCCTTTATCTGCTCCTCAAGCTGCTCATCTCCTCACTCAGCACAGAGAGTCATCACACACTGACAAGATGCTGCCAGCACTCTGCTCTCTCTTCACTGCTCTCTCATGTAAGATCTCACAACACTGGAGCTCCTCAGCATTTGCCTACATCTAATGTGAGCATCAACAAATGTAACATGGATGCTGTTTTTATTGCAGGTGTCAGTGGTGTGACTGTGATGACAGAGAAGCCTCCTGTTCTCACAGCGACTAAAGGAGAGACGACCACTATGCACTGTAATCTGGGGTCTGTTACTGATCCTATAGTCTGTTGGTATAAACAGGTTCCAGGAGGAACTACACAATATGTGTTAGAGAATTATCATGGCTGGAATTCTCCTAGCTATGGATCTGGCTTCTCTTCTCCTAAATTCACATCAACACACTCGTCTCAATCAGGTTACACTCTGATCATCAGTAATGTGGAGGTAGGAGACTCTGCAGTGTATTACTGTAGCACATGGGACAGCTCTGCTAGTGAATACGTATCACAGTGATACACACCATGACAAAAACCTCCTCACTGCTCACATTCACTTCTGCTTTCAGACAGGAGAAGAAACAAAAACCTCCACAATAACCTGCACTACTAAATTGCAAATTGAGTATTTAATGTAATTTATGCTTCACTCTTTCCTAAATTTCCGTAATTGAACAATTAATATGCAGTTCGTTTTTTTTTACTAGAAATCCAATTACTTTTCCTGAAGTATGATGGTGATAGATCAGTGTCAGGCTGCATGCAGTCATTTGGCTGATCAGTATTTAAACTGGAAGACAGCTAGAATGAGATCATAGCAATGTATTTAAAGAAACTGTAGATCATCATGTAAATCACCATAAATGTTAAAATGGCTTACAAAGCATTACCACAGTTTTCTATTTTTAGTGTTCATGTTCTTTGCCATTTTTGAGAAAGTTAAATAAAAATAGTGCCTAACCTTCAGAAAATGTTTTTCCACATCTGACTGTCAAATCTGATATTATAAGCTGTTTTTCTGACATGTGCAGCACTTTTAAAACCATGTTACCATTTTTAGTGAGACAAGTAAATGACATTTTAAAGCCCATGTTCATTGAGGTCACTACTGTATAGCAAGAAATTCATATATTTATTTGAAATGTATTTGTTTTTTTAACTTTTTAAATAAATAATAAATATCCAACAGTTTCTTGTGCTTTCTATATTTCTTATTTATATTAAGTGGCCTTTAGAGTTTACTACCTTTAGAGGTTTTTCTCTTTAAACAAACAAAAAAGATCTGGCAACATAACTTACCAAATTAAAATGTTTTAAGACTGTAAAAACTTCATAGTTCAGCACTGATAGTGATACACCACACATTATAAAAGACAAATCAGGAGACACCTGCTGAGCAACACAATGTAATAAACTTTAAGCAAATGAAGATCATTTACTGTTTCTTCTTAGAGTGGAAGAAAAAGCTGTAAATTAGTGAAACTGATAACAATTTTACTTTTCAGTTGAAGTTGAAATCTACATAGATTCTGTATCTGAAAGGAAAAATGTTCATCTGTATGAACATTGGATACATTTTTCTCATTAACATATTCTGTGTTGGTTAAGACTGCATAGAGGAGACTGAGTAGAGGTTTCCTCAATGTTGCTTTATGTTTTAGGGGTCAGTTCATGGAAAGTTCTGACACAAACCCTTTAAGTACTAATTGACCAGGGCAGAACTGTCAGCCTGGACTGTAACATTGCAAAGTATGAAGGCAACTACGTCTCCTGGTATAAACAGATTCCACAAGCAGCTCCTCAGTTTGTGTTGAGATTCTCACAGCTCTCCTAATCAATTGAGATAATTTTCCATCTTCACACTTCACATCTAAAGCCTCTTTGAGTATCAACTACCAGTTAATAATCAGTAATGTGGAGGTAGGAGACTCTGCAGTGTATTACTGTAAGACATGTGACGACTCTACTGGTGCCTTCATACCACAGCAAATGAGATGATGAGGAAAACCTCCTCACTGCTCACCTTCACTTCTCCATTTCATTCAGCTCATTTCTTACCTGGAGCAGAAAAGCTGAGTTATAGCTGCAGTTCTCTTGAGCAGGACGTGTGAAGAAATCACAGGATAACAGATATGCGGAATTCCCAGAGACTGGAATGGGATGTGGAAGGACTCAGTGCTGATCATAGACAGTAGAAGAGAGAGCTGAAGTCTGGAGGACGTTTCAGTTCCGCTACTTTCACTTCTGAAACTGAGGAGGTTTTTGTACGGGTGAGGATATGAAATGAAGCACTGTGGTATTCGGCCAAGGAACAAAGCTGATCGTCACTGGTAAGAAACCTCTCTCTTCTTCTAAATTACACTTTAATTTAACTAATCATTTTTTGTCCACACATCATAGTACGTGTGTTATAGTCTATAATGTTTCTTGAGCAAAAGGTTATTGTGCAAAGTTCCAAATATGCTAGCATAACTGTTAACTGTGGGCAAAGTTAAACTGTACCCTCTATTGAATTCATCTGTCATTTAAATCGATTTGTAAGTGATTAAAAATAAGTGAAAATCAGTTTTATTTGTTTTGTAGATTATATACAAATGCATATCTAATCCTAAAGCCATGCTTAAGTAAAAGTATTATTAGTTCAGTAAAAAAAATGTATGTATATATATATATATATATATATAAAACTTCAGTAGAAGTTAAAAAGTAGCAGCATCAAAAAACAAAAGAAGTAATGAGACCAACAGCAGAACTCCGAGTACAACCAACATCTGTTAGAAGAGGAACTGAACAATTTCTTCTTCTTTTGTTGGTAATAAAATTCATCAAAACTGGAATTAGTGAGTAAATGTTACTCGCTGAAATGTGATGATAAGGGAAATTCCTCACAACTATATTTCAGTAAAAATATCACTTAAAAAAATAATCAGACACAACTCAGTCAGAACTTTACTTGAGTGAGGGAGAAATGGTTGGTTGGCACAGCTTTAATTTCTGGAAGGTTTGCTCACAGAAATGTCGCATAACATTGATTATCACCTTGAACAATGTTCAGGAATTGTGTCAAGAACTGAATGATCTTTTAAGGTCGGGAGGTTTTGAGTTTGTGTGTGTGTGTGTGTGTGTGTGTGTGTGTGTGTGTGTGTGTGTGTGTGTGTGTGTGTGTGTGTGTGTGTGTGTGTTAAAAATTTTCTCCAAGAAAAATATGATGGTTCAAAGACCCTTTTTTCAGAAATCATTACATCAAACATTGTTAGAAATGAACATACAATATTTAGGAATTAATTAAATATTTTGTAGAAATATTTTAAGGGTATATATATATATATATATATATATATATATTTTTTTTTTTTTTTTTTTTTTTTTTTTCAGGCATGGTCATCTTTTTTATTTTATTAAGTGAATAATTTTCCTGTTTCTCTAATCAGACTCTGCTGTCCCGGCTCCCATTCTGACCATCTTCCCTCCATCCAGTGAAGAGCTGAAGTCTAACAAAGCCACTCTAGTGTGTTTGGCCAATGACGTGTCCAGTGCTTTAGCTGATGTGCGTTGGCTGGTGGACGGAAAGGCGGTCAGCAGTGGAGTGACCACTGGCTCTGCAGCGCAGCAGCCCAATAAGAAGTTCAGACTGAGCAGCTATTTGACCATTGAGAGATCAGAGTGGGATAAAGATAAAGCCATAACATGTGAAGTGTCTGCTGCCTCAAAAGCCACAACTAAAGAGATTAAGAAGTCTGAATGCAGCGACTGAACCGGATCACATCTGATACTTTTTCATTCTTTTCCTGCAAACTAACAGCTGCTACTTGGCAGAGCTTCATAGAAACAGTAGTTTAATGTGTAGTGAAAGATGCTGATTTCATTAACAACAACTGGATCATCTCCTGCTTTTCTAGTTGTTTGACTTTTATGTTTATGAACAAAGCTGTTTTTAAAGCTGTCTTTAATAAAACGCAGAACTAAAAATTAAACATTTGTTGTAAATTTTTTCCTATTGATGGAAAATACAGGACTGTTGTTTTTACTGTGCCTTTAAGACTGATGCATGTAAATGATGTCTGTTCTGATTGGTTTTCCTTCATTGTGCCTCATTGTAAAAGTCCAGGCTGAAACACTCTTGATAACTTTAACATGAATGGGTAGAGATAATCTAATGTAAATAGGTGGATGAATGTAAATGTGGTGATGTCACAGAAACAATAAATTCAAAACAGGCTGTTTTCACAGCTTCATTTTGTAATGGGGAGCGAAGAGGCAGAGGCACTTGCTGAGATGAGCGAGGTTTATTATGGGAAAATCCAAAATCAGGGTCGAGACAGTCCAGGGTCATAGAGTCAACACGGATTGATCGGGGGGCAAACATGACAGACAAACCAGAACAAACAACAGTACATAAACCAGTACATCCAACACATCCAATACAGCAGATAACACAAAGTAACCAGAACAACCCACAAACAACACGTGAAGCGAGCAGCACGATCAAACAAAGAGCAGTAAAGACAAGTGGTAAACACAGAGCTTATAAAACAGGGAAAATGAGGGACAGGTGAAAACAATCAGGGGCGGAGTCAACAAACAAGGGAGCTGAACCAAAACAAACGCAAATGGACCGGACTGGGAGGGGCAATTGTGACACATTTGCAAATATGGGCTATTTCTACTGGAGTGTGAACAGTAAGTTTTGAAACTTTAGGAAAAATGCTTTGTATTATATGAAACTCTCATATTTCAAAAAACTGAGTAAAAATGTTTTTCCACAATTTTAATCCTTTAGTAAAAATGATGTTTGAATGAATGCTAATGATATTTTAATGAATAACAATTTTCACCCATAATGCTTCATCTTAGCAGGCTCTGTAGAGAGTGTGTGTTAAAGTGAGTGTGAGAGGAGAGACTGTAGGGGGCAGTGAAGGATCAGAGAGAGCTGTACTGACGTGGAGATTTCCCCAAGAGACGATTCAGTCCACTAATCAGTGTGAACCTCCTCTCTCACTCAGGATACACCTGCTGCCCCACTCTGTCATTTCAGCTCTGTGCAAATGAGGACGTTTCTGTTTTTCTCAGTCATTTCAGATAAACAAAGAAATGCAGGACATTAGTGTATTAAAAATGCATCTCCATATAAAATAATGAATTATACTAATTAATTTTAAACAATTCTATGTGAAGAATATTAGTTATAATATATTTGTTTTACTGTGAATGAAACAAAACAAAATTTTAAATATTAAATACTGAAACATGAAGTGCTACAGGAAGGCGTCAAGATGATCAATTTGCTGATGATGAGTTAATAGACTTTAACATGTTTAACAGATATCTGAAGATAATTTATCAATGTATTTTCTAGGATATTAATCTGATGTAGATGGTCTAATATAATGTGTGCTGTTGAGTGACCCCTCCCTCTGCCCCCTCCTGTCTCTCTTATAGCCCATCCCTGCACTCTCTCCTTTATCTGCTCCTCAAGCTGCTCATCTCCTCACTCAGCACAGAGAGTCATCACACACTGACAAGATGCTGCCAGCACTCTGCTCTCTCTTCACTGCTCTCTCATGTAAGATCTCACAACACTGGAGCTCCTCAGCATTCGCCTACATCTAATGTGAGCATCAACAAATGTAACATGGATGCTGCTTTTATTGCAGGTGTCAGTGGTGTGACTGTGGTGACACAGAAGCCTCCTGTTCTCACAGTGACTAAAGGAGAGACGACCACTATGCATTGTAATCTGGGAACTGTTACTAATTATGCAGCTTATTGGTATAAACAGGTTCCAGGAGAAGCTCCACAGCATGTAATAAGACATCATCATAGCTGGAGCTCTCCTAACTATGGATCTGGCTTCTCCTCTCCTAAATTCACATCAACATGTTCATCTAATTCCGACTGTAGTGTGATCATCAGTAATGTGGAGGTAGGAGACTCTGCAGTGTATTACTGTAGCACATGGGACGGCTCTGCTAGTGAAACAGTATCACAGTGAATCACACCATGACAAAAACCTCCTCACTGCTCACAATCACTTCTGCTTTCAAACAGCAGCAAAAACACAGACACTTCAACAACAACCTGCACTGCTGAAGAAATCATGTTGCATTTAATATCATTTATGTTTCACAATTTCACCCTCATCACTTTTGCTAAAGTGGGCCAATAACTAGAGCAGTTAAACAGTAGATTTTTATTTCTGATCTTACAATTTCTTATTTCTTCTCACTAGAAATCCAGCTACTTTATGCTGTTAATTTTCTAAATATAATGATGATTACGGAAGATCAGTTTCAGGCTGGATTCATTATCATAGACCTGATCAGTTATTGAACTGACAGATAAACAGAGTGAGGTTTTCTCTAAACTCTGCCTTCACAATTTCATTAAAGTTACATTAGATCATGTAGATCAGTATCAATATTACATTCTGGTGCTAGAGAGTGACAAATATTGGTGTTCATGTCCTCAAATTAAGCTTCCCTGTCATGCAGCCTCCAGAATCCCTTGTGGAAATGGACTGAATCTCCCAGAATCCTCTGGGAGATCACATGACATCACATGTGACACAATGTCCCTATCAGCGCTCCAGGTCTCCGGAATATTGACGAGCATCACCTGTGTGGTGCACTTAGAATAGTATATAGCCTGGGCTGTAGCTTAGAGACGGTGTGAAGTGTTGATTCACTCTGTGTTGGTTTACTCAGCGGTTTTTCTGTTGTGATATCTTTCGTGTAGGACCTGCTGCTGTTCGTTGTCGGTTTATGCTCTTTCTGCCCTGCTCTTTGGATGTGTTTGCTGCTTCCTCTGATTTTAGATTTGAACTCAGCCTGTTTTTTTAGATCATGTAGATCAGTATCAATATTACATTATGGTGCTAGAGAATGACAAATATCGCTGTTCATGTCCTCAAATTAAGCTTCCCATTATAATTCAATCAATAATAAAACTCAGATCATCATCTGATGCTGATTAAAGAAGTAATTCAATGTTACATCTTTAAGCAGTTTCTCTGCTAGACACTATCAACAGCTCTGCTGTGTGAATGTTTTTACTACATTTGTTGTAAATGATGTGCTTTATTTTATGTCCTCTGAGTGAAAGAACTGGCATCTCCTCCTTTAGTCTGTTCTTTATCTGTTCTTTTATGGTGAGCAGGTGTGGAGGTGTGCTGGGAGAGGATGGTGTGTGAGGGAAGATGCTGGGGTTTCACTCTCAGTTCATTTCTGATCACACCAGCAGACACAGACGTCTAGAACCTTCTTCACACTGACTCCATCATCACTCCATCATTCTCTGCAGCAGCACCCTGTGTGTTATGTGCCTGTGAGTGAGTGTATATTGACTCTCTTTAGCTTTCTTTCTTTTTTATTTCCTATAAGAGCAGATGCAGTAACACCACAGGTATAAATATACAGACATACATTCCAGATCATTAATTAAGTGTCCAGATGTTTGTTCAGCAGGATTTCCTTGAGCTTGTTATTCAGTCACTTGTTCAGTGGACTGAAGACTGGATTTCATATGAGCTCATTCTGGAGTCTATCCCAGCAGTCATTGGGTGGAAGGCAGGAAACACTCTGGACAGGTCACCAGTCCATCACTGGCAGACACACAGACAAATACATCCACACACACACATTCACACCCAGGGGTGATTTAGCATCTCCAGCTGGCCTGACTGCATGTCTGTGGACTGTGGGAGGAAACCCACACAGACACAAGCAGCACATGTAAACTCCACACAGATAGGACCCTGGTCACTGGGAGGATTCTTATTCATTTATTGTTATTTCATGTAAAAAGTTCAGTCCTGATGAGAAATGTTTACACATTCTTCCGTGATTACGGTTTGTCACATCAAAGTTCTGTTTGATGAAAAGTGGATTGACCACTGGCTCTGTAGAGTATAATCGCAGCGTCTCCTCTTGCACCCCTTTATATCACTCACTCTCTTGCTTTAATATTACATTATGCCCTTCAAGTGTAATTTATGGTGGTGATATTTTGGTACTTTGTCTTCACAGATATTAAAACACTGGTAGGTCAGGTCACCTGAGGTCCTTGCAGTGAGCAGAGATGATACTGCCACTTTAAAGTGATATAAACAGGTTCCAGGGAAGTTCTTATTAAATTATTATTAGAGATCTTTAAGATCTGCTTCTGGCTTCTCAACCAATTTATTTTAAAACAAACATCTAATGTACATCATTTAATCATCAGTAATGTGGAGGTAGGAGTCTTTACAGTGTATCACTGCACAACATGGGACGACTCTGCTAAAGGGTGTTAGAATGATTCATATCACGACAAAAACTTCCTCACTGCTCACATTCACTTCTGCTGTCAGACAACAGTGTAAACACAAACATCTCAACAAATCATTTTTACAGTCACTCACTTGTGCTGAAATTCTGCTTACCACTGAACAACATGAGAAATATAAAGTAGCTTCTTCTCTATAGCTAATGACGTGTCCAGCACTTTTGCTGATGTGCGTTGGCTGGTGGACAGAAAGGCGGACAGCAGTGGAGTGACCACTGGCTCTGCAGAGCAGCAGCCCAATAAGAAATTCAGACTGAGCAGCTATTTGACCATCGAGAGATCAGAGTGGGATAAAGATAAAGCCATAACATGTGAAGTGTCTGCTGCCTCAAAAGCCACAACTAAAGAGATTAAGAAGGGGGAATCAATTCTCTGAATGGAATGAAATATATATATGATTAATGCAAGTTTCAGGCATTTTGACAGTCACTACATGCCAAAAGTTAACAATAACTGTATTTTAATCATAGTTTAATCATCACATTATAGTTCCATTAACATAAAAATGTTTCAGGCTAATATAGTAAGACCGCTTTTAATACCACCTGCATTATTTCTATAGTGCATAAATTTGCCATAAACCTGCTTTTTTTTCTTTTGTCATTACTGTAGAACTAAATTCAAGCTCAAAGGCTCTGAGGTGATTATTCAGTGGATAAACACTTTAAAATAGAGCCAATCTGATATTACAAACTGGATCAGACTGTCAGCTCTGATAGTTCAGCACTGACACTGATACCTCACACATTATGAGAGACACAATCAGGAAACACCTGCTGACCAACACTCTGTAATTATAGCTCTATGCAAATGAAGAAATTTCCCCCATCATCTTGAAATTGTAAGAGGGACAAACATTCTAACTTAATGCATTTACTCAAATATTTTATACACACCAAGAAACAATCAAGAAACTGTGGTGACTGAGCATTAATCATTTTGGGAAAGAGAGGATGAGTCTTATTTTATATTAAATCACATCTCATTGGAGTGTGTTGCTGAGTGACCCCTCCCTCTGCCCCCTCCTGTCTCCCTTATAGCCCATCCCTGCACTCTCTCCTTTATCTGCTCCTCAAGCTGCTCATCTCCTCACTCAGCACAGAGAGTCATCACACACTGACAAGATGCTGCCAGCACTCTGCTCTCTCTTCACTGCTCTCTCATGTAAGATCTCACAACACTGGAGCTCCTCAGCATTCGCCTACATCTAATGTGAGCATCAACAAATGTAACATGGATGCTGCTTTTATTGCAGGTGTCAGTGGTGTGACTGTGGTGACACAGAAGCCTCCTGTTCTCACACCCACTAAAGGAGAGACGACCACTATGCACTGTAATCTGGGGACTGTTACTAGTAGTGCTGCACGTTGGTATAAACAGGTTCCAGGAGAAGCTCCACAGTATGTGTTAAGGAATTATCATGGCTGGAGCTCTCCTGAATATGGATCTGGCTTCTCCTCTCCTAAATTCACATCAACACACTCGTCTCAATCAGATTACACTCTGATCATCAGTAATGTGGAGGTAGGAGACTCTGCAGTGTATTACTGTCACACATGGGACAGCTCTGCTGCAGTATCACAGTGAATCACACCATGACAAAAACCTCCTCACTGCTCACACTCACTTCTGCTTTCAGAAAACAGAAGAATAACAAAAACCTCCTGGTCACAAAAGCCTTTTGTAACAGTGAATAATGGAGAAAACATCAAAGTGAATTTTAATCTCAATCAGATTACACATTAATCATTAATAATGTGAAAGCAGGAGACTTTGCTAAATAAGTTTTTCATCCTTGCTTTCACATGTAATTCCTAAAGGTTTAAATCAGGAACTTTCTGCTGTTTGTGTTGCGCTCAGAGCAGTTTGATTACACAACACTGTAACAAATTCAGCAACAGAGTGATGTTTTGAACTTCACACCACAAATAATAAATAAGATGTGGATAAAACGTGCAGAAGGTTCCGTACAGTGTGAGGAGATACAACATCCTGCACACCATCATAAAAAAACAGCTACAGAAAAATACACACCAACTGCACTGAAGACAATAATAGAATAACCTGATCAGATGAAGATCATTTTAGATTAGATAGTATTTTAACAAATATTGCTCATCTTTATTTCATTATGTTTTTAGGACCTGATGTCATCATCAGAAAACATCTGTTACTCTCCTGTATTTACTGTGCAACCAATTAGAAAGAGTTTTATCATTTTTGTAAACCTGCTTCTGGTCTTGATTGTTAAGGTTTATTCCTCTCGTTATATTTCTAGTTATTAGTTCACTGGAATGGTACCTTCAAGGCTAAATACTAAATACAGTTAGTAAACATAAATGTACCACATTATGTTAGTTATATCTTTGTAGATTCCATTTAGCCCAATCAACTCCGTCTTGTCTCCAGGCTCTTTGTGTATTTTTTCTATTTTAAAATGTTATATAATTTTAGCAATATTTTATCATTATAAAATTACTGATGCCCTTTTCCTCTGAGAATGTGAACGTACTGTACCTTTAAACATTGTTTAATGTACACAACTGAATATTATGAACATTGATGTATCTTTTAGGATACATGTACATTGTTTGTACCTCTGTGAACAAAACAGTGCTTATAAAGTACCTTTGGTTCAGTCAGTGGAGAATAAAAGGAGAAGCAAAATAAACTCAGCAGGTCAAAACATTCATACAAACTCACATAGTCTCACATGCAAAGGCTTAAATAAGGCAAAATCTTGATAATGAGGGAAAGAGAGAGAGAGAGAGAGAGAGAGAGAGAGAGGGAGAGAGAGAGAACAGGTGTCTTTCCCATCTAACACAGACCTGGTCAAAGCAGTTTTACCTACATGAAATTTATTTTTAAATCAAACATAATTAAATACACGACTTCTGATCTGCTATATTAAAATCAATGCTCTCATTATCTTCTACAATTGGTCATGAAGGCTTATCAAAACTTAATTGCACTGACTAGATAAAAGAACATTGGATGACATTAATCATCACAGACAATGGAGCTCCGTCACTCTAACACCTGTTTTTCGGCTCTTAGTCCCTGAATGGTTCCAGTATGTCTGCTAAAACTTGTAATTCAACATTACAATTAAAATCTATTATAATACAGATTTGTAGATGTCGAGAAACAAAACTGAAACAAAACTTTGGTTGCGTAATGTCAGCTGAGTGGATCAAGTTCAGGGCTGCCCCCCATTTTTAAAATATTCAACCTCTTTAAATGGCCAGTACTGGTAGCCAGCCCAAACATCCAACGTCAGAGATTTCATATAAAGCTCTATATTTTGCTCTTGCATTCATTAATATCTGCATAGATTGCACTTTTAATAAAGACAAACTAAATAATTTCAACAGTTTAGTCCACATTCTACACATATTTGTTCTTCAGTCTGTTAGATAAGATCGTGTAACTGACATACTGTCTAAAAACAAAGTCTGAGCTGATTGGCTGGTTAGAGATCCAGGCTCCTCCCTCAGCTCCTTATGAAAGCTTCCTCCACTCTCTCCTCTCTTCATCCTCCACTCCATTCATCACTCTGCTGATCACACAGACAACATGCTGCCAACCCTCTGTGCTCTCCTCCCTGCTCTGACATGTAAGATCTCTCTTCCTGCTTTTCTCTGTACATTGATGAGATCTGTTTGATTAGGATTGTGTTTAAAGTGATGTTGATGCTCATGAACTCCAATGTTGCTTTATGTTTTAGGGGTCAGTTCACAGAAAGTTCTGACACAAAGCCCTTCAGTACTAACTGACCAGGGCAGAACTGTCAGCCTGGATTGTAACATTGCAAAAGATGAAAACTACGTCTCCTGGTATAAACAGATTCCACAAACAGCTCCTCAGTTTGTGTTGAGCTTTTATTATTCTCTCAGCTCTCCTAATCTTTATGGAGATAATTTTCCATCTTCACGCTTCACATCTAAAGCCTCTTCGAGTATCGACTACCAGTTAATAATCAGTAATGTGGAGGTAGGAGACGCTGCAGTGTATTACTGTGGAACATGGGACAGCTCTGCAAGCGGAGGAGTATCACAGTGAATGAGACCATGACAAAAACCTCCTCACTGCTCACCTTCACTTCTCCATTTCATTCAGCTCAGTTCTTACCTGGAGCAGAAAAGCTGAGTTATAGCTGCAGTTCTCTTGAGCAGGACGTGTGAAGAAATCACAGGATAACAGAGATGTGGAATTCCCAGAGACTGGAATGGGACGTGGAAGGACTCAGTGCTGATCATAGACAGTAGAAGTGAGAGCTGAAGTCTGGAGGACGTTTCAGTTCCGCTACTTTCACTTCTGAAACTGAGGAGGTTTTTGTACGGGTGAGGATATGAAATGAAGCACTGTGGTATTCGGCCAAGGAACAAAGCTGATCGTCACTGGTAAGAAACCTCTCTCTTCTTCTACATTACACTTCTTTAATGTCTGAAACTCATCTTTTAGAAAGAAACGATTACATTGTAGCTTTGAATAAGGATTTTCTTGTTTTTCATTGTTCATCTAAAATTTCAGTATTAACAGTATTAATTTCAACAGCAGTCATATAAAAATTCTGATCAGTTACCAATGAATGCATTTGTATTAAATCATGTTTGTTTTTCTCTGTTCTGTTTTTTTTATGCCTGAGTAAAATGCAATTGTGAAAAATGACATAATATTAGATAATTAATATTTAACATAATACATCAGTCATGATCAGTCATTAGTCACATTTTATTCTATATGTACATAATTACATAAATAAATCTTTTTTATATATTTTTATATATATTTTATATATTTTTTTAATATTTACTTATTTTAATTACTTGATTAATTGATGAAAGATGATGTATTTATCTTCATGTTTCTCACTGTAACTCTGAGTCATCTGTAAAATTAAATGTACAGTCACTGAGAGAAAGTTGTGTTTATTTGAAATTGAAAGTTTAATTTGCTCCATGTTTCTTTATAAAAGCTGGTGTTTGTTCTAATATCACAGAAATTTCATTGATTAGACATGTTCAGTTTGCTGTTAAACATATTTAAACTTTCTCATGGTGTCATTATTTGTGTTTTATTAAGTGAATAATTTTCCTGTTTCTCTAATCAGACTCTGCTGTCCCGGCTGATGTTCTGACCATCTTCCCTCCATCCAGTGAAGAGCTGAAGTCTAACAAAGCCACTCTAGTGTGTTTGGCCAGTGACATGTTCAGTGCTTTTGCTGATGTGCATTGGCTGTTAGGCGGAAAGGCGGTCAGCAGTGGAGTGACCACTGGCTCTGCAGCACAGCAGGCCAATAAGAAATTCAGACTGAGCAGCTATTTGACCATCGAGAGATCAGAGTGGGATAAAGATAAAGCCATAACATGTGAAGTGTCTGCTGCCTCAAAAGCCACAACTAAAGAGATTAAGAAGTCTGAATGCAGCGACTGAACCGGATCACATCTGATACTTTTTCATTCTTTTCCTGCAAACTAACACCTGCTACTTGGCAGAGCTTCATAGAAACAGTAGTTTAATGTGTAGTGAAAGCTGATTTCATTAACAACAACTAGATTTTTACTATTTTTACTAACAACCATTTTACTATTTATTTATTTAGTTCTTTTTACTTTTATTTAACTTTCTTTTTTTCTTAATCAGTTAAGTTTTATGTAGTATCTGTCGTGTTGTTATCATCTGCTTACACTCAACTCAGTTCAGGACAGTGGTGTTTTTCCTGCTCGTTTTGGGAGTTTTCATTGTGTTCACGCTGGGGGAGCACGAGTGCAGTCACGGCTCTATTGTTTACACCAGGGAACAGCTTAGCGCTTAGACTATAAACCCGTTCTTCCCTCAGTCATCATGGGGAATGTAAGATTGCTCTCCAATAAAGTGGAAGAGTTAGCAGTGCTGACACAACACCAGCGGGAATGCCGGCAGTGCAGCCTGCTGTTGTGTACAGAGTCGTGGCTAACTGAGCTAACCCCGGATGCTACCATCGCACTGGAGGGCTTCCAAATTCGGCAGGCAGACAGGACAAAGGAAAGCGGTTAGAGGAAAGGAGGGGGACTGGCCGTATACATAAACGACAAATGGTGCAATCCAAGACACATTACTGTTAAAGAACAGATCTACAGCAGAGATGTTGAACTGTTAGCCATTAGCATGCGGCCGTACTATCTACCACGTGATTTCTCGCATGTTCTCATGATAACTGCATACATTCCTCCATCCGCTGACGCGTGCATGGCATGTGACGTCATCCACTCAGTCACAAGCAAACTCCAAACACAGCATCCACAAGCTCTCATCCTCATTTCTGGGGATTTCAATCATGGTTCCCTGTCCTTCACACTTCCCAACTTCAAACAGTATGTGACTTGTAACACAAGAGACAATAAAACACTGGACCTGTTTTATGCAAACACCAAAGATGCATATAAGACATCACACCTCCCACCCTTGGGCAAATCAGACCACATTCTGGTACATCTCCTGCCTGTCTACAAACCCATTGTTCACAGGTGTCCTGTCAACACAAGACAGGTGAGAATTTGGTTGGATGGGGCCTATGAGGCTCTGAAGGACTGCTTTGAAACAACAGATTGGGAGGTTCTCTGTGACCCACATAGTGAAAATGTTGATGGTGTCACTGATTGCATCACAGACTACATACATTTCTGTGTGGAGAACACTGTACCTACCAAGACTGTACAGTGTTTTTCCAATAACAAGCCCTGGGTTACCCCAGATCTGAAGGCCCTTCTGGAAGAAAAGAAGAGGGCATTTAAATCTGGAAACTATGAGGAAATGAGGAGAGTACAGAAGGAGCTGCGGAGGAAAATCAGGGAGGGCAAAGACCAGTACAGGATGAGAATGGAAGGCCAGATGCAACAAAACAATGCAATTGGAGTTTGGAGGGGTCTTAAAACCATCTCAAGTTTTAAGGAGTCCAACAGGCAGCTTGTAGGAAACCTGCAATGGGCAAATGACCTCAATTCCTTCTTCAACAGATTTGATCTGGTAGCTGACCATCCCTCAGCCCAGCTTACACCCCTGTTTCAGCTCCCAGCATTCAGCCCTGTGCTCCTCTGCCCCTAACCAAAGAACAGGTGAGGAGGGAACTGAGGAAGATGAAGGTGAATAATAACTTACCTACTCCACAGATCCCTCGCTCATCTTGAAAAGGTGGGAAGCACTGTTAGAATCATGTTCTTTGATCTATCAAGTGCATTCAGCACCATCAAGCCCACTCTACTAGGGAACAAGATGGAGAGAGCATGGGTGGATCGCCATCTCATCACATGGACTATGGACTACCTCACAAACAGATCGCAGTATGTGCGACTTAAGGACTGTGTATCAGAAACACTACTCTGCAGCACAGGGGCCCCACAGGGAACAGTCCTGGCCCCATTCTTCTTCACCCTCTACACTGCGGACTTCACCCACAACACAAATTCTCTGATGACTCTGCCATCCTTGGCTACATCTCAGACGACGATGAAAGGGAACACAGAGAAGTTAGAAGGAATTTTGTGGACTGGTGCCAGCAGAACTGCCTCCAGATCAACACGGCAGGAAAAGAGAGATACAGCCCCACTGCTGTTTGGCTCTACAATCAGAACGTCCCCAAGCAGAGACTCAGACACTCCATGTCATGTGGATTCACACCTCAGTCTATCATAGTGCACTCTATCACGAACACACCACATAGACGTATATCATATCCTACCTATAATTATTGTGCAATATCTGCTGCTGACAGAATGGTACAAGTGCAATACATACACACATTCTGTGCAATATCTGTAATTATTACTGTGCAATATCTACAATTTCTATGCAATATCCAGTCATTACGTGCTCAGAAATGTGCAATAGCCATAGAACTGCATGTGTAAATTGTAAATTTGAATAGTTTCCTAATTCTATTTTTATTCTTTTATATTTTTCTGTTAACAGACGCCTTTTTATTTATTTATTTCTATAGTATATTGTATATTTTGTATGATGCACATCTTTGTCTACTTTCTGCTCTTTATCTGCTTACTGTGCGTTCTGCTGTAATAATGTAAATTTCCCAAAGTGGGATAATAAAAGTCTAGCTTATCTTAGATCATCTCCTGCTTATGGATTCATTTGACTTTTATGTTTATGAATAAAGCTGTTTGATTAAGTTTAATAAAATGCATAACTGAAAAAAGTTTGTTGTCCATTTCTCGTGGTGATGGGGAAACAGTATAATGTTCTAGACATTAAATCAGAGAGACGTCAGCACAGAACCAGCATGATGAAAGAATCCGTAAAGAATAAGAGTGAGAACGACTAAAAGAGTGAAACAGGTTTATACAGCATTATAAAATGATCAGATGTTATTCTGGCTGTATAGTGAACAGAGCTTTGGAGACTCAGTTATAAGGAGATGTTGTGATATCTATGGTCACTGATGACACCACTGAGAATGTAAAAGGATTATCTAAAGCAGATCAGAGTCAGTGACCACTGTTCAGACAAGTGCAGTAAAGAGAGGGAATTCTAATGGAATTCTGTGAGAGACTCAGATCTTGAGGCTTAAACTAAACTGAACAAGAGCTAAAAGACTGAAGTTCAGATCAAACCACTGTGGAGCTTTTACTGAAGTTTTACTGCCACTGTCAACAGATACACTAAAATATGAGAGAAAGTGAAGGAGCTCAGAGAGATGTGTGTGTGTGAGTGAGGAGATTTCTCAAAGGAAATGGTTCAGATGGAAATCTACAGACAGCAGGAAGAGATAAAGGTGGAAAATGACGCCTACAGAATGATGAACAGATGACGAGGCTGATTAGTGGAAGGTGTTTCAGACTAAATTACAGTGAGATATTGTATGTTTACCATCAGTGTTGATGCCACTGAAAATGTATGTGATTAATTTAAAACATATCAGAGTTTCTGATCGATGTGCATTTAGTTGTAACAAAAGGAGTGAATGAACACGGCCTCACATGGAGGGTGGAATAAAGTGGATGTGGAGCGGGATTTGGGAATGTTGTGAAGAGTGAACTTCAGCAGGAGAGAGGATCACTCAGTAGTGTGAGAAGACCAGAGTTTGATGAGTTTCAGTGACATTTTGGTGGATTTGTACTTTTCTGGGTATTTTCAAGTGAAAAATCTTTTAGTTGCACTGACATGTTAGTCTATAAAGAAGTTCAGTTGTTTCTAAGATCTACTTTAGTCCTTCACACATTGTTCCTCATTTCTTTTTGATTTTAATTTCTTTCTGTTCTGTTGGTGAGAGTTTTTGCTCTGCTGTGCTGTTACTCGCATTTCTAAAGCTCTTTGAATTTTTTACTGTTCAACTTAATGCTTGAATGATGATGTTTTAATTAATCAAATTAATTAATCAAATTAATTTTTTATCTCCTGCTTTCTCTCACAGTCAGACTCTGTAGAGAGAGAGAGAGAGAGAGAGAGAGAGAGAGTGTGTGTGTGTGTGTGTGTGTGTGTGTGTGTGTGTGTGTGTGTGTGTGTGTGTGTGTGTGTGTGTGTGTGTGTGTGTGTGCGTGTGTGTTAAAGTGAGTGTGAAAGGAGAGACGGTGAAGGTGGCAGTGAAGGATCAGAGAGAGCTGCACTGACGTGGAGATTTCCCCAAGAGACGATTCAGTCCACTAATCAGTGTGAACCTCCTCTCTCACTCAGGATACACCTGCTGCCCCACTCTGTCATTTCTGCTCTGTGCAAATGAGGAAGTTTCTCTGTTTTTCTGTCATTTCAGGATAACAGAGAAACAAATGCAGGACATTAATGTATTAAAAATGCATTTCCATACAAAATAATGAATTATATTAATCTATTTTAAACAATTCTATGTGAATAGAAATATCATATGTGAAACTGAAACATGAAGTGATACAGGAAGGCGTCAAGATGATCAGCGTGCTGATGGTGAGTTAATAGATATGAAAATGTTTAACAGATATCTGAAGATAATTTATCAATGTATTTTCTAGGATATTAATCTGATGTTGATGGTCTAATATAATGTGTGTAGTCGAGTGACCCCTCCCTCTGCCCCCTCCTGTCTCTCTTATAGCCCATCCCTGCACTCTCTCCTTAATCTGCTGCTCAAGCTGCTCATCTCTTCACTCAGCACAGAGAGTCATCACACACTGACAAGATGCTGCCAGCACTCTGCTCTCTCTTCACTGCTCTCTCATGTAAGATCTCACAACACTGGAGCTCCTCAGCATTCGCCTACATCTAATGTGAGCATCAACAAATGTAACCTGGATGCTGCTTTTATTGCAGGTGTCAGTGGTGTGACTGTGGTGACACAGAAGCCTCCTGTTCTCACACCCACTAAAGGAGAGACGACCACTATGCACTGTAATCTGGGGACTGTTACTAATGATGCACGTTGGTATAAACAGGTTCCAGGAGAAGCTCCACAGTATGTGTTAAGGCATTATCATGGCTGGAGCTCTCCTGAATATGGATCTGGCTTCTCCTCTCCTAAATTCACATCAACACACTCGTCTCAATCAGATTACACTCTGATCATCAGTAATGTGGAGGTAGGAGACTCTGCAGTGTATTACTGTAGCACAATGGACAGCTCTGCTGCAGTATCACAGTGATTCACACCATGACAAAAACCTCCTCACTGCTCACATTCACTTCTGCTTTCATAGAGCAAAAACACAAAAACTTCAACAACCTGCACTACTGAAGAAAATATGTTGCTTTTAAAGTCATTAATAGTTTTCACAATTTCCTCCTCATAACTTTTCCTGTAGTGGTCCAATAACTGAATCACTTAATCAAACAGTAGCTCTTCATTTTAGTTGTTATAATTTCTTATTTCTTCTCATTGGAAATCCAGCTACTTTATGTTGTTATTATTCTGATGCTAACCATACACTAGAAGTCATTGACAAGAATTTATAAAGACTTTTAAAAGACTAAAGTCTGACACCCTAAAGACAATGTCACGGTTTTTAGTCACAGACTGTGATTTTGCTAAGACTGTGAATCTTGCAGTGTCCCTATTTGCAAGATTGCAACTGGAGTTTTATTTTCCATCATGCACCTGGGGAAATTTACAAGCATATAAACCCTTTCCTTCAAAATTTTCACCCTATTATAATTCAAACAATTTTAAAACACAAATTATCAGATGCTGATTTAAGAAGTAATACATTGTAATGTCTTTTAACCAGATTTACTCCTAGACACTATCAACAGTTCTGCTGTGTAAATTGTTTTGGTTTCAGGCTCATAGTCACTACATTGTAAAACAGCAAAGTTCACAGAACGCTGACTGAAAAAAGATATTTCAGAGTTAGATAAGAACTGTTCTGTTGGTTAAGCAGATTTAAAGCTGTAAGATCTGGACTCCATATCACATAAAATATTATAGTTATTCTAGTTCCCTTTAGGTTTTTTACAATTGATCTTTTTTAGTATTACTTACATTTTACATCAACTAGCACAATGATATCTTGTGTACAAGTAATTACAGTTTATCAGCATTTTTTTATTTTATTACTAAACGTTTCTCACAATTCCAATGTATTATTTAATAGCAACTAGAAAATTAGCATGTCATTTTTCCGTTTGCTGTGAGTTTTGTTGTCAAGAAATGTATTGATCCAGATTTTTTCCAGATTCCTTTACAGTTGAGGGGCCTTGATGTCTACAATATAGCTTTTAAACAATGCTAAACTGTAAAAAAAAGTGTTTTCCTTGGGTTGTGTTTTCCTCACAATATCAAGGTATTCAGTTTAAGAGAGTCAGAGATTCTTACTTTCAAAACAATGTCCTTTTCTTTTTTTGTGGTTAACAGAAGAGATCACAGTAATGTACCATCACCCACAGGCTCAGCTGTAGGAATGATGGAGACACACATCAACCAACATTTACAAAAGTTAAAGCATGACTTCCATTTATGCTGTAATACAGGCAAAATACTGACTGTAGTGTTGGTTAAGACCCACAGACACTAGACTAAAAAAGGTGAAGTTCAGAGAATGCTGGCTGAAAAAACGCTCTTAAAGTTGGATATGAACATTTTCCAGTGGCAACCTCAAACTAAAACGGTTCAAACACTCACCTGCCTTCACACTAAAACAGCCTATGATCACCCGTTCTGCAAGTCAGTCTAACATTCATTGTGTCCAGAATCTTTGGTGGTAGGTAAAAATCTGCCTTACAAAAATATTAATGGAGAATTAGTGTTCATATTTGTACAGCTTGGACATATTTGAATGAAATCATCATACTCGAAAGTGTAACTGTAGAAATAAACCCCATGTTTAAATAGGCAACATTAAAGCAGAAGGAAAACATTCATAACTTCTAATGAAAGCTTAGGTATCATTAGAAGCCTAAGAACCTAGAACCTTCTTCACACTGACTCCATCATTACCAGCAGCACACTGTGTGTGTTTTTGTGTGTATATTGTGTGAGTGTATATTGACTTTCTTTTTTTACATAATTTAATTTCTTCATTTATTTTTCATTTCCTATAAGATCTGACCCTGTAACACCATAAATGCAGACAATTTAAACAAATCACCTAAAATTCAGTGAGTAACCATTAATTATATGTGTTCAGGGGGATTTTCTTCAGCATGTTGTTCTGTAACCTATTCAATGGACTGATGACTGGATTTCATATGAGCTCATATGATAAGAATAACCTGTGAGAAGGCAGTAGTTGACTTAAAGGGGAATTCCACCAAATTATGAAAAAAAATCTGCATAATTCAATTGCTGAGATACAAACAGTCTACTCAGATTTCTTTACAATAGAGTTGATGAGAACCAGGGCTTAAAATGTCTACAACTCTAAAATAGCCCTTTTATTTACCATCTTACTCAAAATGACCAGGGAACTATCACGTGTCATTTGAGTTTTATATATAAGGTTGATAACGATTAAGTACAGGTAATTCAGAAAAAAAATATCGTGTTAATATATTGCCTTTCAGGACCCTATATGAACCCCTCCACCATGAATACATTATAAAAATATACGTAGTTCTCCAAACTATCATAAATCAATGTTTTAGCCCTCAGACAATGCATTCATAACCATTTCATCTGTATCACCTTTCTGCCAGGGAGCTTGAAGAGGCATTAAACTCTTCAGATGTCTGGTTCCTATCACCACCACTGTGAACAGCTCTGACTCTATAAGCTTCAATAGAACTGAGCAGTTCACAGCAAACCACTCTGAATGACTTCATTTACATCTTTATAATCAAATCATACTGAACTTTTGTCAAATTTGTAGAATTGCCCTTTAATGTCTATTTAATACACAGGTAATGTGAAACATCATCATATTCCATTATTCTATTTCACTCACTATTATAAAACAATAAAGCTTAAAGCTTAGACATTTTCAAACAAACACTCTATACTTTTGCGTTGAGTATATTGTTATTACAGCAGTGTAAACTGGGAAATGATGTGTTCTGCTGCCTTGTGCTCAGATTTCATTCATTACTGATAACATTTAAAAGTATGACTATGACACCACTGTGGGGAATTAAAAAGTAATAAAAGTATATTCAGTTTCAGAAAGTTAAAGAATCTTCCATACCTATAAAACAGTTTGATTTTCTATGAATAACAGAAGAGATCAGTGTTTTACAGGAACTGCAATACAGAGAAAATTGAGGCAGTTGTTTTGGTTCAGGCTCAAAGTCACTAGACTAAAGAAAATAGTGATGTACACTGAACCCTGACTAAAGCAGCTATTTCAGAGTTTCATATGATGGCAGCTACTGTTTTACTTCCTGTGATTCTGTTTTTGTTTTAGAACAGTTCAAACACTCGCCTGCGTCCACGCGACACAAACAATCAGAAGTATTATTTTTGAATGTTTTCTCTTTGTTTGTACAGATGATACAAAAAATACAAGCCTGATTTACTTTCATCCAGAGACGTTAGGAATTATTCACGAGGATAACCATTAGTTTTTATAGCCGTCATCCTCATTCAACTACCACCATTTATCTGAACCCTTAAACAATCCACTGTCATGTTCACTGGGAAGATTTGACTTAAATACTTTAAGAATTTCACTTTTTAAAAGGATGACTAAACTGTGATTTGAAGCTCATTAATAACATTGTTCAGAGCGCCCCTGAAAGAATAGGAATGTGTTTGATACACACCAAATCAAGATCCTCCAAAAACTGTAATTACTGTGCTCTTTAATTCATCTGTATACATACATATGCACCTCTTCTTGTTTAGCACCCCATTTCTATGTCTGTTCATCATGAAATGTTAACAAAATGATGCAAAAAACTAAACTGTAAAACTGTTTTCCCACCTCACCACAACACCTAATGTATGTGTCTCTTCTAACTTTCAAGTCCATTCAAACAACGAGAAGCTCAGCATAAATATAACTGTATGTCTCTGCCAATCTTCATAGTTCAGCCCTGACACGGATACATTGTACATTATGAGAGACACACTCAGGAAACACCTGCTGACCAACACTCTGAAATGTTAGCACTATGCAAATGAAGACGCTTCTGTGTTTCAAAAATACAAATATAAATAAAACAAATATGGTGAGTTCATACATTAAATAACACAGTTTTTCATTTAAGTGAATAAAAGGAATTTAATTGAAAGGAAATAAGTTTATCCGTATAAATGTTTATATATTCTAATGTTCTTTATAAATTTAGGATTATAATTATTCAGCACATTCTTCATTAGCCTATTCTATTAGAAAATGTGACCTTGTGGATGGTCTAATATGGTGTGTGTGGCTGAGTGACCCCTCCCTCTGCCCCCTCCTGTCTCTCTTATAGCCCATCCCTGCACTCTCTCCTTTATCTGCTCCTCAAGCTGCTCATCTCCTCACTCAGCACAGAGAGTCATCACACACTGACAAGATGCTGCCAGCACTCTGCTCTCTCTTCACTGCTCTCTCATGTAAGATCTCACAACACTGGAGCTCCTCAGCATTCGCCTACATCTAATGTGAGCATCAACAAATGTAACATGGATGCTGTTTTTATTGCAGGTGTCAGTGGTGTGACTGTCGTGACACAGAAGCCTCCTGTTCTCACACCCACTAAAGGAGAGACGACCACTATGCACTGTAATCTGGGGACTGTTACTAATGTTGCAGCTTGGTATAAACAGGTTCCAGGAGAAGCTCCACAGTATGTGTTAAGGAATTATCATGGCTGGAGCTCTCCTAGCTATGGATCTGGCTTCTCCTCTCCTAAATTCACATCAACACACTCGTCTCAATCAGATTACACTCTGATCATCAGTAATGTGGAGGTAGGAGACTCTGCAGTGTATTACTGTCAGACATGGGACAGCTCTGCTAGTGAATACGTATCACAGTGAATCACACTATGACAAAAACCTCCTCACTGCTCACATTCACTTCTGCTTTCAAACAGCAAAAGAAACAAAAAACCTCCACAACAACCTGCACTACTAAATTGCAAATTGAGTATTTAATGTAATTTATGCTTCACTCTTTCCTAAATTTCCCTAATTGAACAATTAATATGCAGTTCGTTTTTTTTTTTACTAGAAATCCAATTACTTTTCCTGAAGTATGATGGTGATAGATCAGTGTCAGGCTGCATGCCGTCATTTGGCTGATCAGTTTTTAAACTGGAAGACAGCTAGAATGAGATCATAGCAATGTATTTAAAGGAAAACGTAGATCATCATGTAAATCACCATAAATGTTAAAATGGCTTACAAAGCATTACCACAGTTTTCTATTTTTAGTGTTCATGTTCTTTGCCATTTTTGAGAAAGTTAAATAAAAATAGTGCCTAACCTTCAGAAAATGTTTGTCCACATCAGACTGTCAAATCTGATATTATAAGCTGTTTTTCTGACATGTGCAGCACTTTTAAAACCATGTTATCATTTTTTGTGAGACAAGTAAATGACATTTTAAAGCCCATGTTCATTGAGGTCACTACTGTATAGCAAGAAATTCATATATTTATTTGAAATGTATTTGTTTTTTGAACTTTTTAAATAAATAATAAACATCCAACAGTTTCTTGTGCTTTCTATGTTTCTTATTTATATTAAGTGGCCTTTAGAGTTTACTACCTTTAGAGGTTTTTCTCTTTAAACAAACAAAAAAGATCTGGCAACATAACTTACCAAATTAAAATGTTTTAAGACTGTAAAAACTTCATAGTTCAGCACTGATAGTGATACACCACACATTATAAAAGACAAATCAGGAGACACCTGCTGAGCAACACAATGTAATAAACTTTAAGCAAATGAAGATCATTTACTGTTTCTTCTTAGAGTGGAAGAAAAAGCTGTAAATTAGTGAAACTGATAACAATTTTACTTTTCAGTTGAAGTTGAAATCTACATAGATTCTGTATCTGAAAGGAAAAATGTTCATCTGTATGAACATTGGATCCATTTTTCTCATTAACATATTCTGTGTTGGTTAAGACTGCATAGAGGAGACTGAGTAGAGTTTTCCTCAATGTTGCTTTATGTTTTAGGGGTCAGTTCATGTAAAGTTCTGACACAAACCCCTTCAGTACTAACTGACCAGGGCAGAACTGTCAGCCTGGACTGTAACAAGAGACTCTGCAGTGTATTACTGTAAGACATGCGACGACTCTACTGGTTCCTTCATACCACAGCAAATGAGATGATGAGGAAAACCTCCTCACTGCTCACATTCACTTCTCCATTTCATTCAGCTCATTTCTCACCTGGAGCAGAAAAACTGAGTTATAGCTGCAGTTCTCTTGAGCAGGACGTGTGAAGAAATCACAGGATAACAGATATGCGGAATTCCCAGAGACTGGAATGGGATGTGGAAGGACTCAGTGCTGATCATAGACAGTAGAAGAGAGAGCTGAAGTCTGGAGGACGTTTCAGTTCCTCTACTTTCACTTCTGAAACTGAGGAGGTTTTTGTACGGGTGAGGATATGAAATGAAGCACTGTGGTATTCGGCCAAGGAACAAAGCTGATCGTCACTGGTAAGAAACCTCTCTCTTCTTCTAAATTACACTTTAATTTAACTAATCATTTTTTGTCCACACATCATAGTATGTGTGTTATAGTCTATAATGTTTCTTCAGCAAAAAGTTATTGTGCAAAGTTCCAAATATGCTAGCATAACTGTTAACTGTGGGCAAAGTTAAACTGTACCCTCTATTGAATTCATCTGTCATTTAAATCAATTTGAAAGTGATTAAAAATAAGTGAAAATCAGTTTTATTTGTTTTGTAGATTATATACAAATGCATATCTAATCCTAAAGCCATGCTTAAGTAAAAGTATTATTAGTTCAGTAAAAAAAAATATGTATGTATATATATATATATATATATATAAAACTTCAGTAGAAGTTAAAAAGTAGCAGCATCAAAAAACAAAAGAAGTAATGAGAACAACAGCAGAACTCCTAGTACAACCAACATCTGTTAGAAGAGGAACTGAACAATTTCTTCTTCTTTTGTTGGTAATAAAATTCATCAAAACTGGAATTAGTGAGTAAATGTTACTCGCTGAAATGTGATGATAAGCTAAATTCCTCACAACTATATTTCAGTAAAAATATCACTTAAAAAAATAATCAGACACAACTCAGTCAGAACTTTACTTGAGTGAGGGAGAAATGGTTGGTTGGCACAGCTTTAATTTCTGGAAGGTTTGCTCACAGAAATGTCGCATAACATTGATTATCACCTTGAACAATGTTCAGGAATTCTGTCAAGACCTGAATGATCTTTTAAGGTCGGGAGGTTTTGAGTTTGTTTGTGTGTGTGTGTGTGTGTGTGTGTGTGTGTGTGTGTGTGTGTGTGTGTGTGTGTGTGTGTGTGTGGTTTCAAAGACCCTTTTTTTCAGAAGTCATTACATCAAACACTGCTAGAAATGAACATACAATATTTAGGAATTAATTAAATATTTTGTAGAAATATTTTAAGGGTATTTAAGGGTTTTTTTTTTCAGGCATGTTCATCTTTTTTATTTTATTAAGTGAATAATTTTTCTGTTTCTCTAATCAGACTCTGCTGTCCCGGCTCCTGTTCTGACCATCTTCCCTCCATCCAGTGAAGAGCTGAAGTCTAACAAAGCCACTCTAGTGTGTTTGGCCAATGACGTGTCCAGTGGTTTTGCTGATGTACGTTGGCTGGTGGACGGAAAGGCGGTCAGCAGTGGAGTGACCACTGGCTCTGCAGCGCAGCAGCCCAATAAGAAGTTCAGACTGAGCAGCTATTTGACCATTGAGAGATCAGAGTGGGATAAAGATAAAGCCATAACATGTGAAGTGTCTGCTGCCTCAAAAGCCACAACTAAAGAGATTAAGAAGTCTGAATGCAGCGACTGAACCGGATCACATCTGATACTTTTTCATTCTTTTCCTGCAAACTAACAGCTGCTACTTGGCAGAGCTTCATAGAAACAGTAGTTTAATGTGTAGTGAAAGATGCTGATTTCATTAACAACAACTGGATCAACTCCTGCTTATGGAGTCATTTGACTTTTATGTTTATGAACAAAGCTGTTTTTAAAGCTGTCTTTAATAAAACGCAGAACTAAAAATTAAACATTTGTTGTAAATTTTTTCCTATTGATGGAAAATACAGGACTGTTGTTTTTACTTTACCTTTAAGACTGATGCATGTAAATGATGTCTGTTCTGATTGGTTTTCCTTCATTGTGCCTCATTCTAAAAGTCCAGGCTGAAACACTCTTGATAACTTTAACATGAATGGGTAGAGATAATCTAATGTAAATAGGTGGATGAATGTAAATGTGGTGATGTCACAGAAACAATGAATTCAAAACAGGCTGTTTTCACAGCTTCATTTTGTAATGGGGAGCGAAGAGGCAGACGCACTTGCTGAGATGAGCGAGGTTTATTATGGGCAAATCCAAAATCAGGGTCGAGACAGTCCAGGGTCATAGAGTCAACACGGATTGATCAGGGGGCAAACATGACAGACAAACCAGAACAAACAACAGTACATAAACCAGTACATCCAACACATCCAATACAGCAGATAACACACAGTAACCAGAACAACCCACAAACAACACGTGAAGCGAGCAGCACGATCAAACAAAGACCAGTAAAGACAAGTGGCAAACACAAGGCTTATAAAACAGGGAAAACGAGGGACAGGTGAAAACAATCAGGGGCGGACTCAACAAACAAGGGAGCTGAACCAAAACAAACGCACATGGACAGGACTGGGAGGGGCAATTGTGACACATTTGCATATATGGGCTATTTCTACTGGAGTGTGAAGAGTAAGTTTTGAAACTTTAGCAAAACTGCTTTGTATTATATGAAACTCTCATATTTCAAAAAACTGAGTAAATTTTTTTTTTCCACAATTTTAATCCTTTAGTAAAAATGATGCTTGAATGAATGCAAATGATATTTTAATGAATAACAATTTTCACCCATAATGCTTCATCTTAGCAGACTCTATAGAGAGTGTGTGTTAAAGTGAGTGTGAGAGGAGAGACTGTAGGTGGCAGTGAAGGATCAGAGAGAGCTGTACTGACGTGGAGATTTCCCCAAGAGATGATTCAGTCCACTAATCAGTGTGAACCTCCTCTCTCACTCAGGATACACCTGCTGCCCCACTCTGTCATTTCAGCTCTGTGCAAATGAGGAAGTTTCTCTGTTTTTCTCAGTCATTTCAGATAAACAAAGAAGTGCAGGACATTAGTGTATTAAAAATGCATTTCCATATGAAATAATGAATTATACTAATTAATTTTAAACAATTATATGTGAAGAATATTAGTTATAATATATTTGTTTTACTGTGAATGAAACAAAACAAAAATTTAAATATTAAATACTGAAACATGAAGTGTTACAGGAAGGCGTCAAGATGATCAGCGTGCTGATGGTGAGTTAATAGACTTGAAAATGTTTAACAGATATCTGAAGATAATTTATCAATGTATTTTCTAGGATATTAATCTGATGTAGATGGTCTAATATGTGTTTTGTTTAGTGACCCCTCCCTCTGCCCCCTCCTGTCCCTCTTATAGCTCATCCCTGCACTCTCTCCTTTATCTGCTCCTCAAGCTGCTCATCTCTTCACTCAGCACAGAGAGTCATCACACACTGACAAGATGCTGCCAGCACTCTGCTCTCTCTTCACTGCTCTCTCATGTAAGATCTCACAACACTGGAGCTCCTCAGCATTCGCCTACATCTAATGTGAGCATCAACAAATGTAACATGGATGCTGCTTTTATTGCAGGTGTCAGTGGTGTGACTGTGGTGACACAGAAACCTCCTGTTCTCACACCCACTAAAGGAGAGAAGACCACTATGCACTGTAATCTGGGGACTGTTACTAATTATGCAGCTCATTGGTATAAACAGGTTCCAGGAGAAGCTCCAAAGCATGTAATAAGAAATCGCCATAGCTGGAGCTCTCCTTACTATGGATCTGGCTTCTCTTCTCCTAAATTCATATCAACATGTTCATCTTATTCTGACTGTAGTGTGATCATCAGTAATGTGGAGGTAGGAGACTCTGCAGTGTATTACTGTATCACATGGGACAGCTCTGCTAGTGAGTGGGTATCACAGTGAATCACACCATGACAAAAACCTCCTCACTGCTCACATTCACTTCTGCTTTCAAACAGCAGCAAAAACACAGACACTTCAACAACAACCTGCACTGCTGAAGAAAATATGTTGCATTTAATATCATTTATGTTTCACAATTTCACCCTCATAACCTAAAGAGGGCCAATAACTAGAGCAGTTAAACAGTAGATTTTTATTTCTGATCTTACAATTTCTTATTTCTTCTCACTAGAAATCCAGCTACTTTATGCTGTTAATTTTCTAAGTATAATGATGATTACGGAAGATCAGTTTCAGGCTGGATTCATTATCATAGACCTGATCAGTTATTGAACTGACAGATAAACAGAGTGAGGTTTTCTCTAAACTCTGCCTTGACAATTTCATTAAAGTTACATTAGATCATATAGATCAGTATCAATATTACATTCTGGTGCTAGAGAGTGACAAATATTGGTGTTCATGTCCTCAAATTAAGCTTCCCTGTCATGCAGCCTCCAGAATCCCTTGTGGAAATGGACTGAATCTCCCAGAATCCTCTGGGAGATCACGTGACATCACAGGTGACACAATGCCCCTATCAGCGCTCCAGGTCTCCGGAATATTGATGAGCATCACCTGTGTGATGCACTTGGAATAGTATATAGCCTGGGCTGTAGCTTAGAGACGGTGTGAAGTGTTGATTCACTCTGTGTTGGTTTACTCAGCGGTTTTTCTGTTGTGATATCTTTCGTGTAGGACCTGCTGCTGTTCGTTGGCTGGTGGACGGAAAGGCGGACAGCAGTGGAGTGACCACTGGCTCTGCAGAGCAGCAGTCCAATAAAAAATTCAGACTGAGCAGTTATTTGACCATCGAGAGATCAGAGTGGGATAAAGATAAAGCCATAACATGTGAAGTGTCTGCTGCCTCAAAAGCCTCAACTAAAGAGATTCAGAAGGGTGAATCAATTCTCTGAATGGAATGAAATATATATATGATTAATGCAAGTTTCAGGCATTTTGACAGTCACTACATGCCAAAAGTTAATAATAACTGTATTTTAATCATAGTTTAATCATCACATTATGGTGCTTTTAACATAAAAATGTTTCAGGCTAATATAATAAGACCACTTATAATACCACCTGCATTATTTCTATAGTGCATACATTTTCCATAAACCTGCTTTTTTTCTTTTGTCATTACTGTAAAACTAAATTCAAGCTCAAAGGCTCTGAGGTGATTATTCAGTGGATAAACACTTTAAAATAGAGCCAATCTGATATTACAAACTGGATCAGACTGCCAGCTCTGATAGTTCAGCACTGACACTGATACCTCACACATTATGAGAGACACAGTCAGGAAACACCTGCTGACCAACACTGTAATTATAGCTCTATGCAAATGAAGAAATTTCCCCATCATCTTGAAATTGTAAGAGGAACAAACATTCTAACTTAATGCATTTACTCAAACATTTTATACACACCAAGAAACAATCAAGAAACTGTGGTGACTGTGCATTAATCATTTTGGGAAAGAGAGGATGAGTCTTATTTTATATTAAATCACACCTCATTGGAGTGTGTAGTTGAGTGGCCCCTCCCTCTGCCCCCTCCTGTCTCTCTTATAGCCCATCCCTGCACTCTCTCTTTTATCTGCTCCTCAAGCTGCTCATCTCCTCACTCAGCACAGAGAGTCAGCACACACTGACAAGATGCTGACAGCACTCTGCTCTCTCTTCACTGCTCTCTCATGTAAGATCTCACAACACTGGAGCTCCTCAGCATTCGCCTACATCTAATGTGAGCATCAACAAATGTAACATGGATGCTGCTTTTATTGCAGGTGTCAGTGGTGTGACTGTGGTGACACAGAAGCCTCCTGTTCTCACACCCACTAAAGGAGAGACGACCACTATGCACTGTAATCTGGGGACTGTTACTAATGCTGCACGTTGGTATAAACAGGTTCCAGGAGAAGCTCCACAGTATGTGTTAAGGCATTATCATGGCTGGAGCTCTCCTGAATATGGATCTGGCTTCTCCTCTCCTAAATTCACATCAACACACTCGTCTCGATCAGATTACACTCTGACCATCAATAATTTGGAGGTAGGAGACTCTGCAGTGTATTACTGTAGCACATGGGACGGCTCTGCTAGTGAAGAAGTATCACAGTGATTCACACCATGACAAAAACCTCCTCACTGCTCACATTCACTTCTGCTTTCAGACAACAGAAGAATAACAAAAACCTCCTGGTCACAAAAGCCTTTTGTAAAAGTGAATAATGGAGAAAACATCAATGTGAATTTTAATCTAAATCAGATTACACGTTAATAATTAATAATGTGAAAGCAGGAGAATTTGCTGTGTAAGCTTTTCATCCTTGCTTTCACATGTAATTCCTAAAGGTTTAAATCAGGAACTCTCTGCTGTTTGTGTTGCGCACAGAGCTGTTTGATTACACAACACTGTAACAAATTCAGCAACAGAGTGATGTTTTGAACTTCACACCACAAATAATAAATAAGATGTGGATAAAACATGCAGAAGGTTCCGTACAGTGTGAGGAGATACAACATCCTGCACACCATCATAAAAAACAGCTACAGAAAAATACACACCAACTGCACCGAAGACAATAATAGAATAACCTGATCAGAAGAAGATCATATTTAGATTAGATAGTATTTTAACAAATATTGCTCATCTTTATTTCATTATGTTTTTAGGACCTGATGTCATCATCAGAAATCATTTGTTACTCTCCTGTATTTACTGTGCAACCAATTAGAAATAGTTTTATCATTTTTGTAAACCTGCATCTGGTCTTGATTGTTGAGGTTTATTCCTCTCGTTATATTTCTAGTTATTAGTTCACTGGAATGGTACCTTCAAGGCTAAATACTAAATACAGTTAGTAAACATAAATGTACCACATTATGTTAGTTATATGTTTGTAGATTCCATTTAGCCCAGTCAACTCTGTCTTGTCTCCAGGCTCTTTGTGTATTTTTTATATTTTAAAATGTTATAATTTTAGCAATATTTTATCATTATAAAATTAGTGATGCCCTTTTCCTCTAAGAATGTGAACATAATGTACCTTTAAACATTGTTTAATGTACACAACTGAATATTATGAACATTGATGTATCTTTTAGGATACATGTACATTGTTTGTACCTCTGTGAACAAAACAGTGCTTATAAAGTACCTTTGGTTCAGTCAGTGGAGATTAAAAGGAGTAAAGAGCATAAACTGCATTCCAGAAGCAAAATAAACTCAACAGGTTAAAACATTCATACAAACTCATATAGTCTCACATGCAAAGGCTTAAATAAGGCAAAATCTTGATAATGAGGGAAAGAGAGAGAGAGAGAGAGAGAGAGAGAGAGAGAGAGAGAGAGAGAGAACAGGTGTCTTTCCCATCTAACACAGACCTGGTCAAAGCAGTTTTACCTTCATGCAAATTATATTTAAATCAAACATAATTAAATACATGATTTCTGATCTGCTATATTAAAATCAATGCTCTCATTAACTTCTACAGTTGGTCATGAAGGCTTATCAAAACTTCCTTCCACTGACTAGATAAAAGAACATTGGATGACATTAATCATCACAGACAATGGACCGGCGAAGTTGAGAAACAAAACTGAACGCTGAACACTGAACGTCGTCAATGGTGAGATTCAATCAACAAAGACAGTGTCATTCTTCATGTTGTCAGCAGGAGTCTCTCTCTGCTGGTCCAAAGGTCTTGAAGGTTCCCTAATTGTCACCTTTCACCCAATTAAACAATGAAGGAAATATCTGAGTCGTTTGATTATTTCTGGTTTACTTTACTAATTTGTTAAAATTACTCATACAGATCTAGTAGCTATATAATCCTGTTATATATAGTTATATAATCCTGAGTTACTGAAGTAAATCCAGTTCAGTTCAGTTAATTTGGATAAATCCTACTGACTGAAGAATATTGTGCTTAAGAAACTTTTCAACATTCTTATCAGTTTGATAAGCCTCATCAGGGTCTAGAAAAGAACTTGTATGGGCTGAACACAGTCCTATGTAGAGCATGTGTATATTGATAACAACTGATATACAGTAGCTGCTTTGTGATCTTACATAATTGTTGTTATTGCATTGATCTTTTTTTTTAATATCCTAGTTAAGATGCTTGCTTGTAAATTGCATACATTGTTAACAATATGAACAATATTCCTACTTATTCTTTTGAATACTGTACTGTAATTCCCTGTTAAAGTTGGATATTTTTGGAAGTGCTTATTCCTCCAGATGGAGGACATGAGAGAAGGGGACATGTGGTGTCTGGAGAGAACCTCTAGGGGGAGCTAAAGCTATGTGAGAAGATATAGAAGCCTACCCTACATGAAAGCTGGACAAGCAAGGAATATGGCTTGTTACTGTTCGCAGAGTTACATTAAAAAGTTGTGTCATTTGATGCTGCAGGGCTGTTCTTCTGGTAATTATGGTGCAACATGACAAAAATGTTTATGTAAAGAATAAAAGTGTTTAAGATTAAGATTAACTTCATGTAAATGTTTATATGTTCAGGAACATGGTAGGTTGATATCATATTCTTAAGCACTATATTCTAACACACAGGAAACTCTGTAGATGTTTCCGAATAATGAGTGAAGTTGAGACCCCTCCCTCTGCCCTCTCCTGTCTCTCTTATAGCCCATCCCTGCACTCTCTCCTTTATCTGCTCCTCAAGCTGCTCATCTCTTCACTCAGCACAGAGAGTCATCACACACTGACAAGATGCTGCCAGCACTCTGCTCTCTCTTCACTGCTCTCTCATGTAAGATCTCACAACACTGGAGCTCCTCAGCATTCGCCTACATCTAATGTGAGCATCAACAAATGTAACATGGATGCTGCTTTTATTGCAGGTGTCAGTGGTGTGACTGTGGTGACACAGAAGCCTCCTGTTCTCACACCCACTAAAGGAGAGACGACCACTATGTACTGTAATCTGGGGACTGTTACTAATTATGCAGCTCATTGGTATAAACAGGTTCCAGGAGAAGCTCCAAAGCATGTAATAAGAAATCGCCATAGCTGGAGCTCTCCTATCTATGGATCTGGCTTCTCCTCTCCTAAATTCACATCAACATGTTCATCTTAGGGCGGCACGGTGGCGTGGTGGGTAGCGCTGTCGCCTCACAGCAAGGAGGGCCTGGGTTCGATTCCCCGGCCGGGTGACCAGGGTCCTCTCTGTGTGGAGTTTGCATGTTCTCCCCGTGTCTGCGTGGGTTTCCTCCGGGTTCTCCGGTTTCCTCCCGCAGTCCAAAGACATGCAGTCAGGCCAATTGGACATGCTAAACTGCCCCTAGGTGTGAGTGTGTGAGTGACTGTCTGTGTCTGTGTGTCTGCCCTGCGATGGACTGGCGGCCTGTCCAGGGTGTATCCTGCCTTCCGCCCGAAGACTGCTGGGATAGGCTCCAGCTCCCCCCCGCGACCCTGACGGAGAAGCGGCTTAGAAAATGGATGGATGGATGGATGGATGTTCATCTTATTCTGACTGTAGTGTGATCATCAGTAATGTGGAGGTAGGAGACTGTGCAGTGTATTACTGTAGCACATGGGACACCTCTGCTAGTGAGTGGGTATCACAGTGAATCACACCATGACAAAAACCTCCTCACTGCTCACATTCACTTCTGCTTTCAAACAGCAGCAAAAACACAGACACTTCAACAACAACCTGCACTGCTGAAGAAAATATGTTGCATTTAATATCATTTATGTTTCACAATTTCACCCTCATCACTTTTGCTAAAGTGGGCCAATAACTAGAGCAGTTAAACAGTAGATTTTTATTTCTGATCTTACAATTTCTTATTTCTTCTCACTAGAAATCCAGCTACTTTATGCTGTTAATTTTCTAAGTATAATGATGATTACGGAAGATCAGTTTCAGGCTGGATTCATTATCATAGACCTGATCAGTTATTGAACTGACAGATAAACAGAGTGAGGTTTTCTCTAAACTCTGCCTTGACAATTTCATTAAAGTTACATTAGATCATGTAGATCAGTATCAATATTACATTCTGGTGCTAGAGAGTGACAAATATTGGTGTTCATGTCCTCAAATTAAGCTTCCCTGTCATGCAGCCTCCAGAGTCCCTTGTGGAAATGGACGGAATCTCCCAGAATCCTCTGGGAGATCACGTGACATCACAGGTGACACAATGCCCCTATCAGCGCTCCAGGTCTCCGGAAAATTGATGAGCATCACCTGTGTGATACACTTGGAATAGTATATAGCCTGGGCTGTAGCTTAGAGACGGTGTGAAGTGTTGATTCACTCTGTGTTGGTTTACTCAGCGGTTTTTCTGTTGTGATATCTTTCGTGTAGGACCTGCTGCTGTTCGTTGTCGGTTTATGCTCTTTCTGCCCTGCTCTTTGGATGTGTTTGCTGCTTCCTCTGATTTTGGATTTGAATTCAGCCTGTTTTTTTAGATCATGTAGATCAGTATCAATATTACATTCTGGTGCTAGAGAATGACAAATATCGCTGTTCATGTCCTCAAATTAAGCTTCCCATTATAATTCAATCAATAATAAAACTCAGATCATCACCTGATGCTGATTAAAGAAGTAATTCAATGTTACATCTTTAAGCAGATTCTCTGCTCGATGTGCTTTATTTTATGTCCTCTGAGTGAAAGAACTGGCATCTCCTCCTTTAGTCTGTTCTTTATCTGTTCTTTTATGGTGAGGAGGTGTGAGGGAAGATGCTGGAGTTTCACTCTCAGTTTATTTCTGATCACACCAGCAGACACAGACGTCTAGAACCTTCTTCACACAAACTCCATCATCACTCCAACATTCTCTGCAGCAGCACCCTGTGTGTTATGTGTATGTGAGTGAGTGTATATTGACTCTCTTTAGCTTTGTTTCTTTTTTATTTCCTATAAGTGCAGATGCTGTAACACCACAGGTATAAATATACAGACATACATTCCAGATCATTAATTAAGTGTCCAGATGTTTGTTCAGCAGGATTTCCTTGAGCTTGTTATTCAGTCACTTGTTCAGTGGACTGAAGACTGCATTTCATATGAGCTCATTCTGGAGTCTATCCCAGCAGTCATTGGGTGGAAGGCAGGAAACACTCTGGACAGGTCGCCAGTCCATCACCGGCAGACACACAGACAAATACATTCACACACAAATTCACACCCAGGGGTGATTTAGCATCTCCAGCTGGCCTGACTGCATGTCTGTGGACTGTGGGAGGAAACCCACACAGACATAAGGAGAGACACACTGAGGAAACACCTGCTGACCAACACTGTAATTATAGCTCTATGCAAATGAAGAAATTTCCCCCATCATCTTGAAGAGGCACAAACATTCTAACTTAATGCATTTACTAAAACATTTTATCCACACCAAGAAACAATCAAGAAACTGTGGTGACTGAGCATTAATCATTTTGTAAGAGTTTAATTGACATGAAAAAATTCTACATTATATCACATCTCAATGGAGTGTGTTGTTGAGTGACCCCTCCCTCTGCCCCCTCCTGTCTCTCTCTTATAGCTCATCCCTGCACTCTCTCCTTTATCTGCTCCTCAAGCTGCTCATCTCTTCACTCAGCACAGAGAGTCATCGCACACTGATAAGATGCTGCCAGCACTCTGCTCTCTCTTCACTGCTCTCTCATGTAAGATCTCACAACACTGGAGCTCCTCAGCATTCGCCTGCATCTAATGTGAGCATCAACAAATGTAACATGGATGCTGCTTTTATTGCAGGTGTCAGTGGTGTGACTGTGGTGACACAGAAGCCTCCTGTTCTCACACCCACTAAAGGAGAGACGACCACTATGCACTGTAATCTGGGGACTGTTACTAGGAGTGCTGCACGTTGGTATAAACAGGTTCCAGGAGAAGCTCCACAGTATGTGTTAAGGAATTATCATGGCTTGAGCTCTCCTGAATATGGATCTGGCTTCTCTTCTCCTAAATTCACATCAACACACTCGTCTCAATCAGATTACACTCTGATCATCAGTAATGTGGAGGTAGGAGACTCTGCAGTGTATTACTGTCACACATGGGACGGCTCTGCTAGTGAAGAAGTATCACAGTGATTCACACCATGACAAAAACCTCCTCACTGCTCACATTCACTTCTGCTTTCAGACAACATGAGAATAACATAAACCTCCTGGTCACAAAAGCCTTTTGTAACAGTGAATAATGGAGAAAGCATCAATGTGAATTTTAATCTAAATCAGATTACACATTAATCATTAATAATGTGAAAGCAGGAGACTTTGCTGTGTAAGCTTTTCATCCTTGCTTTCACATGTAATTCCTAAAGATTTAAATCAGGAACTTTCTGCTGTTTGTGTTGCGCACAGAGCTGTTTGATTACACAACACTGTAACAAATTCAGCAACAGAGTGATGTTTTGAACTTCACACCACAAATAATAAATAAGATGTGGATAAAACGTGCAGAAGGTTCCGTACAGTGTGAGGAGATACAACATCCTGCACACCATCATAAAAAAACAGCTACAGAAAAATACACACCAACTGCACCGAAGACAATAATAGAATAACCTGATCAGATGAAGATCATATTTAGATTAGATAGTATTTTAACAAATATTGCTCATCTTTATTTTATTATGTTTTTAGGACCTGATGTCATCATCAGAAATCATTGGTTACTCTCCTGTATTTACTGTGCAACCAATTAGAAAGAGTTTTATCATTTTTGTAAACCTGCTTCTGGTCTTGATTGTTGAGGTTTATTCCTCTCGTTATATTTCTAGTTATTAGTTCACTGGAATGGTACCTTCAAGGCTAAATACTAAATACAGTTAGTAAACATAAATGTACCACATTATGTTAAAGTTATATGTTTGTAGATTACATTTAGCCCAATCAACTCTGTCTTGTCTCCAGGCTCTTTGTGTATTATTTATATTTTAAAATGTTATATAATTTTTTACATTTTAATGTTATATAATTTTAGCAATATTTTATCATTATAAAATTAGTGATGCCCTTTTCCTCTGAGAATGTGAACATAATGTACCTTTAAACATTGTTTAATGTACACAACTGAATCTTACGAACATTGATGTATCTTTTAGGATACATGTACATTGTTTGTACCTCTGTGAACAAAACTGTGCTTATAAAGTACCTTTGGTTCAGTCAGTGGAGATTAAAAGGAGTAAAGAGCATAAACTGCATTCCAGAAGCAAAATAAACTCAACAGGTTAAAACATTCATACAAACTCATATAGTCTCACATGCAAAGGCTTAAATAAGGCAAAATCTTGATAATGAGGGAAAGAGAGAGAGAGAGAGAGAGAACAGGTGTCTTTCCCATCTAACACAGACCTGGTCAAAGCAGTTTTACCTTCATGCAAATTATATTTAAATCAAACATAATTAAATACATGATTTCTGATCTGCTATATTAAAATCAATGCTCTCATTAACTTCTACAGTTGGTCATGAAGGCTTATCAAAACTTCCTTCCACTGACTAGATAAAAGAACATTGGATGACATTAATCATCACAGACAATGGACCGGCGAAGTTGAGAAACAAAACTGAACACTGAACACTGAACGTCGTCAATGGTGAGATTCAATCAACAAAGACAGTGTCATTCTTCATGTTGTCAGCAGGAGTCTCTCTCTGCTGGTCCAAAGGTCTTGAAGGTTCCCTAATTGTCACCTTTCACCCAATTAAACAATGAAGGAAATATCTGAGTCGTTTGATTATTTCTGGTTTACTTTACTAATTTGTTAAAATTACTCATACAGATCTAGTAGCTATATAATCCTGTTATATATAGTTATATAATCCTGAGTTACTGAAGTAAATCCAGTTCAGTTCAGTTAATTTGGATAAATACTACTGACTGAAGAATATTGTGCTTAAGAAACTTTTCAACATTCTTATCAGTTTGATAAGCCTCATCAGGGTCTAGAAAAGAACTTGTATGGGCTGAACACAGTCCTATGTAGAGCATGTGTATATCGATAACAACTGATATACAGTAGCTGCTTTGTGATCTTAAATAATTGTTGTTATTGCATTGATCTTTTTTTTTAATATCCTAGTTAAGATGCTTGCTTGTAAATTGCATACATTGTTAACAATATGAACAATATTCCTACTTATTCTTTTGAATACTGTACTGTAATTCCCTGTTAAAGTTGGATATTTTTGGAAGTGCTTATTCCTCCAGATGGAGGACATGAGAGAAGGGGACATGTGGTGTCTGGAGAGAACCTCTAGGGGGAGCTAAAGCTATGTGAGAAGATATAGAAGCCTACCCTACATGAAAGCTGGACAAGCAAGGAATATAGCTGGTTACTGTTTGCAGAGTTACATTAAAAAGTTGTGTCATTTGATGCTGCAGGGCTGTTCTTCTGGTAATTATGGTGCAACATGACAAAAATGTTTATGTAAAGAATAAAAGTGTTTAAGATTAAGATTAACTTCATGTAAATGTTTATATGTTCAGGAACATGGTAGGTTGATATCATATTCTTAAGCAGTATATTCTAACACACAGGAAACTCTGTAGATGTTTCTGAATAATGAGTGAAGTTTAGACCCCTCCCTCTGCCCCCTCCTGTCTCTCTTATAGCCCATCCCTGCACTCTCTCCTTTATCTGCTCCTCAAGCTGCTCATCTCTTCACTCAGCACAGAGAGTCATCACACACTGACAAGATGCTGCCAGCACTCTGCTCTCTCTTCACTGCTCTCTCATGTAAGATCTCACAACACTGGAGCTCCTCAGCATTCGCCTACATCTAATGTGAGCATCAACAAATGTAACATGGATGCTGCTTTTATTGCAGGTGTCAGTGGTGTGACTGTGGTGACACAGAAGCCTCCTGTTCTCACACCCACTAAAGGAGAGAAGACCACTATACACTGTAATCTGGGGACTGTTACTGACTATGAAGTGTTTTGGTATAAACAGGTTCCAGGAGAAGCTGTGTTAAGGAATTATAATGGCTGGAGCTCTCCTTACTGTGGATCTGGCTTCTCCTCTCCTAAATTCACATCAACACACTCGTCTCAATCAGATTACACTCTGATCATCAGTAATGTGGAGGTAGGAGACTCTGCAGTGTATTACTGTGAAACCCGGGACGGCTCTGTTAGCGAGTACGTATCACAGTGATTCACACCATGACAAAAACCTCCTCACTGCTCACAGTCACTTCTGTTTTTAGACAACATGAGAATAACAAATATTTCAATTTTAGAAATTAACGTCACATCCTCTGAATTTTTATGTTTTTGAGGAAGAGCAACATACATTCACAAACCATAAGAAGGGCTTCTGAGTTGCACAACAGTTTCCTGGAGCAATTAGTAAGATATTTAGTTTCAAACATTCCAAAATTTATTAAAATTATACACAATACAAAATTATATAACAGAATGTGAAGACATGACAGTTTTGCCAAAGACATTATCGTGTTGCAGAGATATCTACTGAAGTTAGCAAGCTAACCAGCAACAGACAGCACATCCTGTATCTCAATACCACTTTCTATGTCTAGAGGTGATAGTGAGTCACTGTAGCGTTGAGCCTGCAATCAGTCTGTCAAGAGAAGATGGAGAAGTAGCTCACTGGTCCCCAGTAGAAAACCACAATGAAATGAAATGAAATAAATAGAATCAAAACATGTGGTAACATTGTTGTTGCTTTCCATCACTGCAGGCTTGTCATATTTCTTATCGAGGGATGAAGTGTGATGCTGAACTTGCACCATTTCTTCTAGACTTGTAGTCCTTGTGCACAGGAGGAGGAGTGAAGAGAGAGGAGGGGATGTGTGAAGTATAAACTGGAAAGGTTGGGTCATCTTACACATTGCCCCTCTGAGTGAAAACTCACGTTCCATCCCAGAGATGTCAGATCTATCAGTGTCATAGAATGTTAGAGAGATTCATTTGATCTGTGCTTTACCCATAAATGCTTAATTCTTAACAACTGTTGTTAAGTTGGATAAGCTTTGTTTCCATAAGCTCCATTCAACCTTTTTTTTTCGTCACATTGGTGCATCAGAGGCTACAGAGCACCTCAAGCACCTCAAGTTGTCACTGCTTAAAGTGTTCATAGTGTTAATTTAATCTATGTAAAAACTAACATAAAATGTTAGAGTTAATGTGTGATTGGGCAAGAAAATGTCACATAAAAGTTACTGTTGAGCATGGAATTGTTGAGGAAAGCTAAGAGGAAGGATTGCTGTGTCTGTCAGCATAGTGTCTGGAGCCTGGAGGCGCTACCAGGAGACAGGCCAGTACACCAGGAGACGTGGAGGAGGCTGTAGGAGGGCAACAACCCAGCAGCAGGACCGCTACCTCTGCCTTTGTGCAAGGAGGAACAGGAGGAGCACTGCCAGAGCCCCGCAAAATGACCTCCAGCAAGCCACAAATGTGCATGTGTCTGCACAAACGGTTAGAAACCGACTCCAAGAGGATGCTCACAGCCCAAAACCGTGCAGGATGCTTGGCATTTGCCAGAGAACACCAGGATTGGCAAATTCACCACTGGCACCCTGTGCTCTTCACAGATGATAGCAGGTTCACACTGAGCACATGTGACCGACGTGACAGAGTCTGGAGACGCTGTGGAGAGCGATCTGCTGCCTGCAACATCCTTCAGCATGACCGGTTTGGCAGTGGGTCAGTAATGGTGTGGGGTGGCATTTCTTTGGAGGGCCGCACAGCCCTCCATGTGCTTGCCAGAGGTAGCCTGACTGCCATTAGGTACCGAGATGAGATCCTCAGACCCCTTGTGAGACCATATGCTGGTGCGGTTGGCCCTGGGTTCCTCCTAATGCAGGACAATGCTAGACCTCATGTGCCTGGAGTGTGTCAGCAGTTCCTGCAAGATGAAGGCATTGAAGCTATGGACTGGCCCACCCGTTCCACAGACCTGAATCTGATTGAGCATATCTGGGACATCATGTCTCACTCCATCCACCAACGCCACGTTGCACCACAGACTGTCCAGGAGTTGGCGGATGCTTTAGTCCAGGTCTGGGAGGAGATCCCTCAGGAGACCATCCGCCACCTCATCAGGAGCATGCCCAGGCGTTGTAGGGAGGTCATACGAGCACGTGGAGGCCACACACAATACTGAGCCTCATTTTGACTTGTTTTAAGGACATCACATCAAAGTTGGATCAGCCTGTAGTGTGTTTTTCTACTTTAATTTTAATTTAATTTTAAATAAATTTGATTTCCATTGATGATTTTTGTGTGATTTTGTTGTCAGCACATTCAACTTTGTACAGAACAAAGTATTCAATGAGAATATCTCATTCATTCAGATCTAGGATGTGTTATTTGAGTGTTCCCTTTATTTTTTTGAGCAGTGTATGAATGAACAAATGAACAGATGAAGATCTGCCATAGACCGGTGGTCTAGCTTGCCAGCTTGGGGCTATGTTGTGTTAACTTTAGCTTGCTAACTTTCTCTGACTCTGAGGCTCTTTTGTGTGGGCAGGGCAAGTGATGTCAGCCTTGTGATTGGTCAGGGGAATGCTTACAAAAGTTACCCAAGATTAGGACCGCCCACCGTACATCCATAGGAGAGAGATTTAATGAAACATATGAGTCATTTATTGGTCACTGGAACATCATTCAAAGGGTTTATTTAGTACATGTTTATTGTTTGCCTGCAAGAACAAGATTAACTCAATCAGAAAGACAGATTTAGGTTTTCTGGATCTTTAAACCTGAGATGGAATTTTTTCTTCTAATTTATTCTATTACATTTACTCTTTATATTATTTTACACATATTTGTTTCTTTTTATACTGATGTCTTTGTTTATTCAACTTGAACATGATGTTTCAGTTAAGTTTCAATATAAGGAAATCCGTTTAACAAAATTTTCAAAGTAAATGAAATGCTTTGATTCGTAAGGAGAACTTTTTTAAGTACTGTCCTTTTAACACTTTAATCTTTACATTCTCTTTACTGATATTTTAGTGTTTATCTGTGTTCGAATTATTCTGTAGTTGGTAATCAGCGAGAAGCAGGATGGAAAAAATACACAGCTTCTTAGTTGCTGTGTAAGACAGGTGTTGGTAAATTGAGTAAAAGCAGATATCAAATCAAATCAAATGTATTTGTATAGCACTTTTTACAACGGATGTTGTCACAAAGCAGCTTTACAGAATTTTGGAAAAGACAAAGATTCAACAGGACTGTAAGAATGTACAGAAACATTGGGCAACAGTGGGCAAGCCAGGGGCAACAGTGGCAAGGAAAAACTCCCTCAGAACTGAGGAAGAAACCTTGGGAGGAACCAGGCTCACCAGGGGGGACCCATCCTCCTCTGGTCAAACTACCTACAAGTGATTATACTACTAATATTAACAGCAGTAATATTGGTATTAGGAATAACTAGGAGACTATGAGAATATCAGTGTAGGGTGGGCAGCTCGTCCAAGGCAGGTGGTGGCAGCTGGGGCATGGGCAGCTGGTCTGAAGTGGGTAGCAGGAGGGCTCGGCAGTCGTCCTTCAGTGTCCAGCCGGACATATGGGTGGTTGTATACTTGGAAAGACGGAAAGAAAGCAGGTAGATGGAATTAGTTTTATAGATGGAATTAGTTTTATGCATTCATGCATAAATTATGCAGATGTGCATTTGGATAAATATTACTTGTGAAAAGGTGTTCAGTCAACATTTGTACTTCAGTCAACACCCTCTATGAGAAATTTTAAAAAACCTCTTTCTTTCCCAAAAGTTATTACAGTCTCTCAACAGTCCAGCTCTCTCAAGCAATAAAAAAGAAATGAAAAAATATTCCATGTTAGACAACTAAATAATCTGACATAATTCCAAATGATTTTTTCATTTTTTTTTTGCAATTGTCAGAAGAGGTCACACTAATGTACCATCACCCACAGGCTCAGCTTTAGGGCAGAATAATAGAGACACGCCTCAACCAGCTTTTAGAAAAGATAAACATGACTTCCATTTAGGTTTAGGTGTCATTATTGTTCAGGCCCAAAGACGCTAGATTGAAAAAAGTGAAGTTAACTGAATCCTGACTGAAAAATAGCTATTTCAGAGTTGTATATTCAGTATTTCATAGTGGTGATCGACAGTTTTGTTTGCTGTGGGTCTGTTTTTCTTGTAAAACAGTTGAAACACTCATCTGCCTCCACACATCGCACTGAAACAACAGCCTGTGGTCACTTACTCTGCATGTCAGTTTATCAGCTTCTTTTGTCAAATGTTACATGATGAAACTCGCCTGACACTCGACGTCAGTCTTACGATGATGGAAGGAGAACAAATGATTTATAAGCAAAGAGGTCACTTTACAGGAGAAGGGGAAAATATGTGTAATGAAAGTTAATGTAGTAACATTTTATTCCAAGTAATTGTTGCCCATTTTTATTGATCTACTCATCATGTAACATTAACTCAATGTGAAAGTGGATATTCAGTAGATGCATCTTTACTACATACAGCTGTTTGACTCTGTCAGTCTTTACAGCTCAGCACTGACACTGAAACATCATACCTTGAGAGACACACTCAGGAAACACCTGCTGACCACCAATCTGTAATTTTAGCGCTATGTAAATGAAGACGTTTCTTCCTTGAGTGGAACAAAAACAAACACTGTAAGTCAATAAATTAAATAATACAGTTTTTCATTTATATAAAAAAGGAATTCTAATCAATTTGATCAAAGTTTCTGCAACACAAAATAAACAAATAATAATTATTTTCAGATGTAATTAGTATAAATGCTATGACTGAAAGGAAAATATTCATCTGTATGAATTTGTACATATTCTAATGTCCTAAAGTGTTCATGAATTTAGGATAAAAATTTTTCAGCAAATTCTTCATTAGTATATTTTATAAAATGGAATATGAGACTGTGTAGAGAGAGGCATGATGTACATAATGTGTAAAGCTGAGTGACCCCTCCCTCTGCCCCCCCCACCCCGCCCCCGTCTCTCTTATAGCTCATCCCTGCACTCTCTCCTTTATCTGCTCCTCAAGCTGCTCATCTCCTCACTCAGCACAGAGAGTCATCACACACTGACAAGATGCTGCCAGCACTCTGCTCTCTCTTCACTGCTCTCTCATGTAAGATCTCACAACACTGGAGCTCCTCAGCATTCGCCTACATCTAATGTGAGCATCAACAAATGTAACATGGATGCTACTTTTATTGCAGGTGTCAGTGGTGTGACTGTGGTGACACAGAAGCCTCCTGTTCTCAGACCCACTAAAGGAGAGAAGACCACTATGCACTGTAATCTGGGGTCTGTTATTAATGATGCAGCTTATTGGTATAAACAGGTTCCAGGAGAAGCTCCACAGTATGTGTTAGCGAATTATCATAGCTGGAGCTCTCCTGACTATGGATCTGGCTTCTCCTCTCCTAAATTCACATCAACACACTCGTCTCAATCAGATTACACTCTGATCATCAGTAATGTGGAGGTAGGAGACTCTGCAGTGTATTACTGTCAGACATATGACAGCTCTGCTGCAGTATCACAGTGATTCACACCATGACAAAAACCTCCTCACTGCTCACATTCATTTCTGCTTTCAGACAACAGAAACACAAAAACCTGAAAAAAATCTTACAATAGTATACTGACACAACTCAGGTACATTTAGTGTTGTTCATTTTTCAAAGTTTCACCTCAATTACTTTTAATGTACTGAGCCAATAAACAGCAGTTACTGAAAGAGCTGATTCTTTTCCAAATAACTTGATTTGTCTTTTTGTACAATATATAGTTCATTTTCTCTCTAGAAGTACAGCTGAGATCTTGCATGTGAATTATTTTTCATATAATTTTACTGTTGGATAATATCATCAGTTCTACACTTGGAATTAAAAGAGTTCGTTTTACCAAATTATAAGAATCTTTGAGTACAATGAGATCTGCTTATGTGTTATTTGAAGTACAGATTAAGAGCAGAGGCTAACATGATGGATTATCAAAGACTGGTATATGTTTAATGTCAGCTAAGGTGCTTAGTTTAAAACCATTTAACTTAGTTACAATTTTATCTAATATTAAAAGAAAAAAGAAAAAAATGATTTTCATGAAATTTAAGTTAAATTTCCAAAAAACTATGTAAAATTATTTCCAGGTGAAATATACATGTTGAATTGAGGTTCAGTGAGGTTCTAAGGCATAATGAGACCCATTCATGTGTGAGTGAATGTGTGTGTTCATGCTTGAGTGGCACCAACAATGATGCGTGCCTTGTTAACATAATTACTACATTTATTTCAGATGATAGAGCTGCTTTTTACATCACTTGAAGCTCAGAGACGGCGCCTCTTCATTTAGTCTTTTCCTTTGTAGAGGCTGAGTTTGTGTCCAAACGGACAAAGGCTGGAATGAGAGGAAGATGCTGGAGTTTCTGAATGAGAGCCATCATCAAATGTTCACTACTATATGAACGGAAATTGGGTCAGACTAAATATAGAGGACGTCTTAGAAAAGGAGGATTTTCATGGGAAGAGTTCACTCCTTTAACAGCTTTCAAACCGCATTTCTAACTACACCACACAAACACAGCAGATAGAAACGCCTAAGAGACTTTCTTCATATTGAATATAAGTGGAGATCTTGTCAGTGTCTTATCAAGTACAAAATTCAGAAAACACCAAATGCACTCTAATCTAAATCAGATTACAAATCATCATTAAAATGTGACAGTAGGAGACTGTTGTGTGTGAGTTGTATTGTCTTTCCTTTATTTTACAGTTTTACATGTTACACACTGTGGTGTTTGAATACAATGATGTGACATTACTGTGATCCAGTGACAGAGTGATGTTTCTTCATCTCTGGTCTCCATCACAAGAATTTCACACAAACAATAATAAGGTATCAGTGGATGATGATGGTGTGTTTGAGTCTGTAGGATTGTGTAGAATCTCTACTCACCACATCAAACACTCAGAAACATGCAGAAGGTTCCACACAGAGTGAGGAGATACTGCATCCTGCACACCAGCACAAAATACACACAAAAAAACTCCTGAGATGAAGATCTTATGTAATATTATATCAACAGATATTGTTTTCCAGCACTTTATTTCATGTTTTTAGAAGTAGATCATCTGTGTATTTGCAGTAAATCCATCAGAAAGGGTTTAGTCATTTTTCACACAGACCAAGATGCAATGCCTGTTCTAAATAAATGAGGTTTATTCCTCTCATTATATTTATGTAAGTCCACTGGTCTGGAACCTTCAAGTGTACATATAAAGTAACGTAAGTGAGAGAAAATAACTACCATATTCTGTTGAAGTTGAACTCCATACACTCCATCTTTCTCAAACTGAACCTAAGCCATTGTGGTAACTTTGGATCTACACTTTAATTGTTTGTATCTCAGTGAACAAAACTGGACTCATACAGTAACTTGTTTTTCTGTCACTGTCGAGTAGAAGGAGTAAAGAAATGCACACATTTCCTTTCCAAATGAAGTAGTCACAGAAAAGTTTGATGTATTTCTTGTGTCATTATATTAGTGGATTCTGAGCCAAGAGGTTAATCTTTCATGTGAGCGATTAAGAAAAAATGTCAAATATCTAACAGAGTTTTTAGGAGTTCCTTTGAAGCAACATCATATATTGAATATGAAGTACTACAATTCGGTCTTATGCAGTTGTACACAATTACATACACATTTACACACAATCACACATTTTACACACACACATTCTTCCGTACTTTAGATTTTATTACTGACATACTGTCTAAAACTAATCTTTTCAGTGATTGGTTGATTAGAGATCCAGGCTCCTCCCTCAGCTCCTTAAGAAACCTTCCTCCACTCTCTCCTCTCTTCATCCTCCACTCTGTTCATCACTCTGCTGATCACACAGACAACATGCTGCCAACCCTCTGTGCTCTCCTCCCTGCTCTGACATGTAAGATCTCTCTTCCTGCTTTTCTCTGTACATTGATGAGATCTGTTTGATTAGGATTGTGTTCAAAGTGATGTTGATGTCATGAACTCCAATATTGTTTATGTTTTAGGGGTCAGTTCACAGAGAGTTCTGACACAAAGCCCTTCAATACTAACTGACCAGGGCAGAACTGTCAGCCTGGACTGTAACATCGCAAAGTATGAAAGCAACGGTGTCCACTGGTATAAACAGCTTCCACAAGCAGCTCCTCAGTTTGTGTTGAGGTTTCATTATTCTGATGGTTCCCCTTCTGATTATGGAGATAATTTTCCATCTTCACGCTTCACATCTAAAGCCTCTTCAAATATCGACTACCAGTTAATAATCAGTAATGTGGAGGTAGGAGACGCTGCAGTGTATTACTGTGGAACATGGGACGACTCTACTAGCGGAGGAGTATCACAGTGAAAGAGATCATGACAAAAACCTCCTCACTGCTCACATTCACTTCTACATTTCATTCAGCTCATTTCTCACCTGGAGCTGAAAAGCTGAGTTATAGCTGCAGTTCTCTTGAGCAGGATGTGTGAAGAAATCACAGGATAACAGAGATGTGGAATTCCCAGAGACTGGAATGGGATGTGGAAGGACTCAGTGCTGATCATAGACAGTAGAAGAGAGAGCTGAAGTCTGGAGGACGTTTCAGTTCCGCTACTTTCACTTCTGAAACTGAGGAGGTTTTTGTACGGGTGAGGATATGAAATGAAGCACTGTGGTATTCGGCCAAGGAACAAAGCTGATCGTCACTGGTAAGAAACCTCTCTCTTCTTCTACATTACACTTCTTTAATGTCTGAAACTTCTTTTAGAAAGAAACGACTACATTGTAGCTTTGATCAAGAATTTTGTTGTGCTTTCATTGTTAATACAAAAATTTCAGCATTGCCAGTATTAATTTCAACAGCAGTCATATAAAAATTCTGATCAATTACCAATGAATGCATTTCTATTAAATCATATTTGTTTTTCTCTGTTCTGTTTTTTTAAGCCTGAGTAAAATGCAGTTGTGAAAAATGACATAATACTTGATATTTGAAAAGTCAGCCTTACGCCAGCCATGACTTTAGTCACATTTTATTCTATATGTAAATAATTAAGTAAATAGATCTTAAAACACATTTTTATATTTAATATTCATTTAATTTAATGACTTGATTAATGATACAATGTTCTGCTGAAAGATGATGTATTTACCTTCATGTTTCTCACTGTAACTGTGAGTCATCATTAAATGTCCAGTCACTGAGAGAAAGTTGTGTTTATTTCAAATTGAAAGTTTAACTTGCTCCATTTTCTTTATTAAATGAATATAAAGGCTTTGAAAAGCTGTTTTTTGTTCTCATATCACAGAAATATACGTAATGATGAACTGAGCATGTCTAAATATATATTTAAACTTTCTCATGTTGTCATTATTTGTGTTTTATTAAGTGAATAATTTTTCTGTTTCTCTAATCAGACTCTGCTGTCCCGGCTCCCGTTCTGACCATCTTCCCTCCATCCAGTGAAGAGCTGAAGTCTAACAAAGCCACTCTAGTGTGTTTGGCCAATGACGTGTCCAGTGCTTTAGCTGATGTGCGTTGGCTGGTGGACGGAAAGGCGGTCAGCAGTGGAGTGACCACTGGCTCTGCAGCGCAGCAGCCCAATAAGAAGTTCAGACTGAGCAGCTATTTGACCATCGAGAGATCAGAGTGGGATAAAGATAAAGCCATAACATGTGAAGTGTCTGCTGCCTCAAAAGCCACAACTAAAGAGATTAAGAAGTCTGAATGTAGCGACTGAACCGGATCACATCTGATACTTTTTCATTCTTTTCCTGCAAACTAACAGCTGCTACTTGGCAGAGCTTCATAGAAACAGTAGTTTAATGTGTAGTGAAAGATGCTGATTTCATTAACAACAACTGGATCATCTCCTGCTTATGGAGTCATTTGACTTTTATGTTTATGAATAAAGCTGTTTGATGAAGTTTAATAAAATGCATAACTAAAAAAAGTTTGTTGTCCATTTTTCATGGTGATGGAGAAACAGTATAATGTTCTAGACATTAAATCAGAGAGACGTCAGCACAGAACCAGCATGATGAAAGAAATGTATCTGTAAAGAATAAGAGTGAGAACGACTAAAAGAGTGAAACAGGTTTATACAGCATTATAAAATGATCAGATGTTATTCTGGCTGTATAGTGAACAGAGCTTTGGAGACTCAATTATAAGGAGATGTTGTGATATCTATGGTCACTGATGACGCCACTGAGAATGTAAAAGGATGATCTAAAGCAGATCAGAGTCAGTGACCACTGTTCAGACAAGTGCAGTAAAGAGAGGGAATTCTAATGGAATTCTCCTGTCAGAGACTCAGATCTTGAGGCTTAAACTAAACTGAACAAGAGCTAAAAGACTGAAGTTCAGATCAAACCACTGTAGAGCTTTTACTGAAGTTTTACTGCCACTGACAACAGATACACTAAAATATGAGAGAAAGTGAAGGAGCTCAGAGAGATGTGTGTGAGTGAGGAGATTTCTCAAAGGAAATGGTTCAGATGGAAATCTGCAGACAGCAGGAAGAGATAAAGGTGGAAAATGACTCCTACAGAATGATGAACAGATGACGAGGCTGATTAGTGGAAGGTGTTTCAGAATAAATTACAGTGAGATATTGTGTGTTTACCATCAGTGTTGATGCCACTGAAAATGTATGTGATTAATTTAAAACATATCAGAGTTTCTGATCGATGTGCAGTTAGTTGTAACAAAAGGAGTGAATGAACACGGCCTCATATGGAGGGTGGAATAAAGTGGAAGCGGAGCAGGATTTGTGAATGTGAAGAGCGTCATCTGTCAGCAGAAGCGTGAACTGCAGTCTACAGTTCAGGAGGAGAGAGAATCACTCAGCAGTGCCAGAAGCGTTGGTCAGAGTTTCTGCTTTGTTGTGCTATTACTCATTTTTTCGTTCTGAATTAAATAACAGTATTTCTACAGCACTTTGATTGGCTTAGTCATGTTGCACATTGTGTTTTAATGATGATGCTGTTTTAATTAATCTGATTTTTGTATCTAATCTTGTGTCTCTCACAGTCAGACTCTGTAGAGAGTGTGTGTTATAGTGAGTGTGAGAGGAGAGACTGTAGGTGGCAGTGAAGGATCAGAGAGAGCTGCACTGACGTGGAGATTTCCCCAAGAGACGATTCAGTCCACTAATCAGTGTGAACCTCCTCTCTCACTCAGGATACACCTGCTGCCCCACTCTGTCATTTCAGCTCTGTGCAAATGAGGAAGTTTCTGTTTTGTCATTTTTCTGAGTCATATCAGAATAACAGAAACTAATGCAGTATGTTAATGTATACAGAGTAATTTCCAATAAAGTAAGTACATCATCCTAGTACATTGAAAATAGATCTATGTGAACTTCCTAATATGGTTATTGTACTCAGAATTAAACTATTAAGGTATAAATAATTGAAAATTCTTAACATTATCAATGTTGTCTTGTACTACAATGATGAGTTGATCGTCTTGAAAGTGTTTAGAAGGTACTTGTAGGTGAGTCATTTGCATGTTTTGTAGCACATGAGATTGTGTAGGTGGTCTTATATGGTGAGTGTTGTTAAGTGACCCCTCTCACAGTGACACACACCATGACAAAAATCTCCTCACTGCTTACATTCACTTCTGCTTTCAGGTAACAGTGAAGGCATAGAAACGTAAACAAAAAGCTACAATACTGTACTATTATCTAAACTATAATGGAAGTGTAGCATTAATAATATGAAAGTAGCTGGGCTGACTGTATAAGCTTTTAACTGCTATTTTTGTATTTACTTTTAAGATGTTGGGAATCAGCAATTCCATGTTGGTTTGTGTTGCACACAGCTCTGTCTGATTACACAATAAATAATAAAACCATTTATTAAAAACATACTAAAGATTGTTTATTAACTATATAAAATCAGCACTTAGCTGGCTAGACACACTCTAAAGAGGAACATGACAAACAGCTTCTTCCTAAATGCTGACATTCCTGCTGGCAGGCGGAATATACTGATGAATCAATGTCATGATTATTTATTAATCTCAGTGTTACTGAGCTCTGCTAAAGCCTGAGTAGACTGATAAATCAATGTGATGAGGTTATCGTGAACTGCTATAGCCTAAGTAGACTGATAAATCACTGTGATGGGGTTACTGACCTCTGCTAAAGCCTGAGTAGACTGTTAAATCACTCTGATGATGTTACTGAGCTCTGCTAAAGCCTGAATAGACTGATAAATCAATGTGATGTGGTTACTGAGCTCTGCTAAAGTCTGAATAGACTGATAAATCAATGTGATGCGGTTACTGAGCTCTGCTAAAGTCTGAATAGACTGATAAATCAATGTGATGCGGTTACTGAGCTCTGCTAAAGCCTGAATAGACTGATAAATCAATGTGATGCGGTTACTGAGCTCTGCTAAAGCCTGAATAGACTGATAAATCAATGTGATGCGGTTACTGAGCTCTGCTAAAGCCTGAATAGACTGATAAATCAATGTGATGCGGTTACTGAGCTCTGCTAAAGTCTGAATAGACTGATAAATCAATGTGATGCGGTTACTGAGCTCTGCTAAAGCCTGAATAGACTGATAAATCAATGTGATGCGGTTACTGAGCTCTGCTAAAGCCTGAATAGACTGATAAATCAATGTGATGCGGTTACTGAGCTCTGCTAAAGTCTGAATAGACTGATAAATCAATGTGATGCGGTTACTGAGCTCTGCTAAAGTCTGAATAGACTGATAAATCAATGTGATGCGGTTACTGAGCTCTGCTAAAGTCTGAATAGACTGATAAATCAATGTGATGCGGTTACTGAGCTCTGCTAAAGTCTGAATAGACTGATAAATCAATGTGATGCGGTTACTGAGCTCTGCTAAAGCCTGAATAGACTGATAAATCAATGTGATGCAGTTACTGAGCTCTGCTAAAGCCTGAGTGGACTGACAAATCACTGTGATGAGGTTACTGAGCTCTGCTAAAGCCTGAGTAGACTGATAAATCAATGCGATGAGTGGTTAGTATAGTGTAGTGGGTAACACCTCTGCCTTCTACGCTGTAGACTTGGGTTCAATCCCCACCTGGGTAAAACACCCTACATTACACCAATAAGAGTCCTTGGGCAAGACTCCTAACACCACCTTCGCCTACCTGTGTAAAATGATCAAACTGTAAGTCGCTCTGGATAAGAGTGTCAGCCAAATGCCATAAATGTAAATGTGGGTCATTGTGCTCTGCTAAAGCCTGAGTGGACTGATAAAATACTGTGATGAGGTTACTGAGCTCTGCTGAAGCCTGAGTAGACTGATAAATCAATGTGATGAGGTTATCGTGAACTGCTATAGCCTGAGTAGACTGATAAATCAATGTGATGAGATTATCGTGAACTGCTATAGCCTGAGTAGACTGATAAATCACTCTGATGAGGTTACGGAGCTCTGCTAAAGCCTGAATAGACTGATAAATCACTGTGATGAGGTTACTGAGCTCTGCTGAAGCCTGAGTAGACTGATAAATCAATGTGATGAGGTTATCGTGAACTGCTATAGCCTGAGTAGACTGATAAATCACTCTGATGAGGTTACGGAGCTCTGCTAAAGCCTGAATAGACTGATAAATCACTGTGATGAGGTTACTGAGCTCTGCTGAAGCCTGAGTAGACTGATAAATCAATGTGATGAGGTTATCGTGAACTGCTATAGCCTGAGTAGACTGATAAATCACTCTGATGAGGTTACGGAGCTCTGCTAAAGCCTGAATAGACTGATAAATCACTGTGATGAGGTTACTGAGCTCTGCTGAAGCCTGAGTAGACTGATAAATCAATGTGATGAGGTTATCGTGAACTGCTATAGCCTGAGTAGACTGATAAATCACTGTGATGGGGTTACTGAGCTCTGCTCAAGCCTGGGTAGACTGTTAAATCACTCTGATGAGGTTACAGAGCTCTGCTAAAGCCTGAATAGACTGATAAATCAATGTGATGAGGTTACTGAGCTCTGCTAAAGCCTGAATAGACTGATAAATCAATGTGATGAGGTTACTGAGCTCTGCTGAAGCCTGAGTAGACTGATAAATCAATGTGATGAGGTTATCGTGAACTGCTATAGCCTGAGTAGACTGATAAATCACTGTGATGGGGTTACTGAGCTCTGCTCAAGCCTGGGTAGACTGTTAAATCACTCTGATGAGGTTACGGAGCTCTGCTAAAGCCTGAATAGACTGATAAATCAATGTGATGAGGTTACTGAGCTCTGCTAAAGTCTGAGTAGACTGATAAATCACTGTGATGGGGTTACTGAGCTCTGCTCAAGCCTGGGTAGACTGTTAAATCACTCTGATGAGGTTACGGAGCTCTGCTAAAGCCTGAATAGACTGATAAATCAATGTGATGAGGTTACTGAGCTCTGCTAAAGTCTGAGTAGACTGATAAATTAATGAGATTAGTCAGTTATAAATCTCAGTGTTATTAAGCCCTTTTAGAGATGATCAAACTGAACAATCTACTCAGTAGTTGACAAGTGATGAGCTTAGCATGTACTGGATTCTTGCTAGGGGGATTATGGGAGTAGCAGTGGACTGAAGCAGTTAATGAATTTATTCAAAATATAAATGAAAGAGTTTCATGAACAAAACCAGTAATAGTGAGGAACAGTGTGACATAAGAACAAATACATCTTTCCTATGTGTGCCATCTAAATGTATTCTGAATACATTTTTAGTCATTGTAACAGAATATGGCACTGTTTAAAGCCTCTTTAAACATCGACTACCATTTAATAATCGATCGTGTGCAGGTAGGAGAACCAGTGTGCAGAGTGCAGTAACACTGCAGTGTGTTACTGTGGAACATAGGACGACTCTACTAAACAGACTCACAAGCTCCTCACTGCTCACATTCACTTCTCCATTTCATTCAGCTCATTTCTCACCTGGAGCAGAAAAGCTGAGTTATAGCTGCAGTTCTCTTGAGCAGGACGTGTGAAGAAATCACAGGATAACAGATATGTGGAATTCCCAGAGACTGGAATGGGATGTGGAAGGACTCAGTGCTGGTTATTGTACGTGAGAATATGAAATGAAGCACTGTGGTATTCAGCCAAGGAACAAAGCTGAATGTCATCTGTTTGTCTTTTATTAAAACCATTTTATTTTAAAAAATTTAGTCTTGACTGTCTTGTTCCGTCAGCATATTTTTGTAAGTCTGTGTTATATTCTGGTATCTCAATGTAATATTTAAATGTTAGAATGTTAGAGAGAAATTGCCTTTCAAATAAAAATGAAGCACGTTTTGTCAAAAACTAAGGTTTAAAATTTACTCTTTGACTGTCATTGTCCAAGTTGTGTGGTGTAAACCAGGTTAAGCAGTTTCTTTAATTAAACCAAACTTTTTAAAGTTAACAGAAGTATTAAAAAAAAAAGACATTCCTCGCTTTTTGTTAGCATTATCAGTTTTGTTTTCTGTTTTATTTTGTACAACATTTTGCATCAAAAGCCACTTTATTTGCATTTTATTGACCCCTTTATTTTAAACACAGGGCATACTAACCATATATGAGTTTTACAAAAAATGTCACATATGCTCTTTATTGTTGCGAGGGCTCAACTGTAATAATAACCATCACCTTTGTTCTTATTTTTCTGTATTTCCTCTATTTTCTTCTTTGTAGACTTTCCTCTCACATCTCCTGCTCTCAGCCTCCTTCCTCCATGCCCAGAGGAGCTGCAGCAGGGCAAAGCCACCCTGCTGTGTTTGGCTGAGGAGTTGACTGTGCCTCTGGTGCAAGTCAGCTGGGCAATGAATGGGACTTCAGTAACGGATGGAATCGGCACCAGCCCTCCAGTCCAGCAGCCGGACAAAACCTTGAGAATGAGCAGCTCTGTGACCGTTAGTGCGTCCATTGAAACAGCAATGTGGATTTCCTGTGCGAAGTGTCAGTTGGTTCAAAAGCCTCAAAGTGTTTCTGATTGTTATCTACTTTACCTATGAGCTCAGTATTGTTTACATATCTAGTTGTCCTTTGAATAGCACTCCTTTACCATTGAATTACTGCTTAAACATAATGCCTGAAAATCAATGAGTTGGTTTGTTTTGTTTCTGCAATAAAAAGCTTGGGCATCTGATGCAAGACCTTTTTGTATAAATTGCTATAGTTGACGACATAAATGGCAAAGTAACAATGGAATTTAGCACCAGACAGATAAAAGTAGTTTTTTAAAACCGAGCAAACATGGTAAAGAGTTTTCTTAGTAAAATCAGTAGTCAGTTTTAAGTGCATGCTTGGTTAGGTACATCTGCTTTCAGTCAGGATGCACCTGCTAGACATCAGCCTGTATTTTTAGCTGTATGTGAAAGGGGAATTCCCCTGACTCCAATAATTGAGATGTAAGACGCAAGTCATTGAGAGTGGTTTTATGTGAATTGATGCATTGTTGTATTACATGCATTGATGGATTACATTTGTTGTAAATAGTCTAGAGATTTAACTTTCATTTTTATTATTTATAATGTTTATACTGTTTCCCGTTTCTATTACTGAGTGCCTTACTTCTATTACTCTGTTGTTGTAATACTGTGAATTTCCCTGCTGTGGGAAAATCTAGAAATCTAGACATTTTATTTGCTATCCAAATTGACCAATAAGGCTACACATCTTTTTACATTTTTCATAATGATAGCATAGTGTTAAAGAAAAAGTATAAAAAATAAGTTTTAGAAAATACCCTTCATTTTTCAAAATGATCACAAAACACCATTCCCTGTATTCCCTACCATTTCATGTAATAGTCTTCTCTGGGGTAGCCTTGGCGACACCAAAAGCTTCAAGCGTCAGATTCTTATCACCATTATTGTGATCAGTTCTGACTCATTATGAAAAATTGGTGGAGTTACTCTTTAACAAAGATGCTTTTCTAACCATGCCCTCTCAAGGGCTTGTCCAATTAGTTAATACACCTGTCTTTATTTGAAGATGATCGTTATATTAAAAATATTATGTAACATTAACATACTGCATCTAGTTTACTGTACAGCTTAAACGATATGGCACGTCAGATGAAAGGCATACAGCAAGATACCTGAATGAATTAAATGCATAGTATTAAGCAAAATGAAAACAATCCATGTGATATTCATCAAAGTCAGTATTTCCATAAGAAATGGGTTATATATATATATAATGTTATATATATATATATATATATATATATATATATATAACATTACATTAACTAGACTAACACAAAGAATTTTCAGTTCGACAACTTCATGTATTGATGTAACTACAGCATTTCTTCTCAGAAGAACAAGCTTTTACCTCACCAGAACTTTAGCCAATCAACTAGCTTATTTAACTTGTAGATACAATTCAGTTTGTTGAACCACTCTGTGGAAAGATGCAGAATACACTCTCTGTGCTCCCGCAGGCGCAGACAAACTTAAAAGTCACTGTGTGAAATCGAGTTCAATTTTTTGAGTCGACTCTCGATTCCAGGTATTCTGGAATAGAGTCGTCTCCAAAGATTTGGAGTCATATAGGAATTGATCTTTTTTTCTGATCAACTCTCAGCTGCTGAGGAGCTAACAGAACTTGGAAGAATGACAGTACTGGGTAAGAAAAAGTGTCTCCAAAAAAGACATGAAAAGAAGAACGAGGAGAACGTGGCTAGGAGCACTTCAAGGGCACACAACTTCATTCTTATAAAAGAAACGGGAGGTTTTTTTTTCCAAATGTTTTAGTTAAAAACTTTGCAGGCAGCTTGAGACGTTAGCTAACTAGCTAGCTAGAAAAGTCCCTCCCTGAAATCTATTTTCTTCTGCCATGAAAGCAAAAGTTTAATAAAGACGTAATTATGTGGAATTGGCATTCCTTGAAAATCACTCTATGTTGAATATCGATAATTCCCATTAAATGAAATTCTTTGGGAAATGGAATTGAGAGATTGTAGTTAGCTAGCTAATCCAGGATTAATTAACACAGACTCACATCTAAAATGTGCATACACTATATTGCCAAAAGTATTCACTGGGGATGGGTTTCCATGGCCGAGCAGCTGCATCCAAGCCTTACATCACCAAGCGCAATGCTAAGCATCAAATGCAATGGTGTAAAGCGCCGCCACTGGACTCTACAGACAGTGGAGATGTGTTCTCTGGAGTGACGAATCACGCTTCTCTGTCTGGCAATCTGATGGATGAGTCTGGGTTTGGTGGCTGCCAGGAGAATGATACTTGTCTGACTGCATTGTGCCAAGTGTCAAGTTTGGTGGAGGGGGGATTATGGTGTGGAGTTGTTTTTCAGGAGTTGTGCTCAGCCCCTTAGTTTGAGTTCCTGTTCCAAAGTGACTGCACACCAGTGCACAAATGAAGGTCCATAAAGACATGGATGAGCGAGTTTGGTGTGGAAGAACTTAACTGGCCTGACCTCAACCCGACAGAGCACCTTTGGGATGAATTAGAGCGGAGACTGTGAGCCAGGCCTTCTCGTCCAACATCAGCATCTGACCTCACAAATGCACTTCTGGAAGAATGGTCAAAAATTCCATAGACACACTCCTAAACCTTGTGCAAGCCTTCCCAGAAGAGTCGAAGTTGTTATAGTTGTAAAGGATGGTGGGCCACCATCATATCAAACCCTATGGAATGGAACGTCACTCAAGTTCATATGTGTGTAAAGGCAGACGAGCGAATACTTTTGGCAATACAGTGTATGTTCATAAGATCATACAGCATGCAACAATAAGCACAATGTGCAACCCTTTGCATAATAAAAGGAAAATATCAGTGGCTACAGCTGAAAAAGAGATTTAAAGTTTGGTTAAGATGAAGTTGACGACTATACTGCATTTTATTTGCTGCGAGTCTCTTGTTTGTAAATAAAGCAAAGTGAAATGATGGATATAAAAGGTAAGTGTTTCTAAAAATGGGATGGGTGGGATTTTCTTTGTCTTTTTTTTAAAGTTATGGCTTTTCCTCCTATATGTATTAACCACAATCGGAATTCCAGAATGGTGGAGAGAGAGCTTAGGTTGTCAGTGAATTATTTATTTCATACCAAACGTTGCAGTGTATTATAACAGACCCTTGCTGCTGCACGGGTCCCAAAGCCAGAGGCACTGAAGTGTATATCCAGTAGATGGCAGCCTTACCTAAGCATGTGGAAACTGGTATTGCTTTCACTGTGATAATTTTGCAATATCAAATGCCTAGTCAGAAATGGTTAAAATGGCACGCTGGAAACAGTAGCAGTGGATGAAATGTTTGAAAGAGATATGGTCATGCAAAAATAAGTACAATAAAATAATACATACAAATAAATAATAATAAAATAACACAACCTTAATATATCAGTACACTTAATTAAACAACACCTCAAGGGGATGGCATGCATGTGTATCTTTCATTGTCATTATCATTTCTAAGTTTTTTTTTTAGAGCAGGTGTTTTGCATGCCAGAATCTGATTAATTTAGCAATGTAAGCCCTTAAAAGAGTACACACAGTGTCATAAAATACAGCACACTCACGTAAATAGTAAAACGCATAACAAGAACCGTCAAAATAGCACAATATAGTCTTAACCAAATCTGGTTTTATTAATGCAGGTTTGTTGATTTATAATGTTTTACTTAGAAATTCACATTTGGTTGTGCATGAGAGGAAAGAAAGAGCGCAGAGCCTTAGCAGTATTCTTCCCCCTGTGAGTCCAGTGCTGTGGGGACCGGAGAACAGAGTGGTTTGATGCCATTCACTGGCAAGTCAATGTGGAGGTCTGCAGGATCAGAGTCTGAGGTCAGATAAACGTCCCATAAGCCTTCAGGGATGTCCAGCTCTAGAAGCTTCTGCTTGATCCGTAGGTTTTTCTCGATATTCCGCCGCTTGAACTTGAACTGGATGATGGTCTTGGTGTAATGGTTAAGGGCGGTGACAGCTGAGGCCATACAGGTAGCGAAGGAGGCCCAGGCCAAACTGAGGGAAAGAGAATTACCAAAGCAAATGTCAGCCGTCCAACAGGCTACTGGCTGGCCACTGGCCACACCATTCTCTTACAAAGCTCTCCCCATTACTTCTACTCTAGCCAGGCCTCCAGCCACCACAATTCTCCTTTAACTTTAAAATCCCTATTTATTTGTAATTAAGTTTTCTGAAGTGTAACTTTAGTGTTTTGAACCTTTTGCTGCTTCCCTTGAACTGGGGTTGTAACACAATATGAACCTGTCTGGGATCTGAACCCAGGACCTCTTGCAGCTCAGGTAAATATGAAACCAGCTCAGGGAAACATGATTTTTTTGTTATGATAGAAAAGCTAAAAAAGGGAGTAATGGCCCCAGGAGATAATCCGGAGGCTCTGTCTTGCAACCTCAGTTCAGTGGGCCGCATGTGGTTGATCTTTGTGTAGGTCAGTGTGATTATCTAGAGAAGACTCCAGATTGTAAACACAAGACCTTTCTGGGCCATGTCAATTTGTTAAAACCCTACTTTGTTTGAGGTAAGAGAATATCTCCAGAGCTTAAGACTGTGGCAGTATTTAATGTTCCAATTTTCTCAGCTGGTGAGAGTTTTGTAGAGCTCATATTTGCAGTTCCAGTGGTTGCTAGTTTAGATGTTTCTCAGACTTTCACATTCTAAATTCTTGGCTAATTTAGACACTTGTTTGTCCTACAACCATCTCACCTCAGCATTCTGACATTGTTCAGGTAATTCAACAGCGTTTAGCTCTTTTCTCTAACACACCTGCTCACACTATTGTACTTCAGCTTGATATTTATATGGGAAATGCTTTCCCTATTAAACAACATCCATATAGGGTAAGTGCATTGACCAGGTTGGTTCTGCACCCATTGTGACCAAGTTGGCTCTCTTAAAGTACTACTTGCAAGTTCCATTAACCCAGCATGCCTGTAAGATTTCAGCTTTTGTGACACCTTATGACCTTGGCCAGTATAAATCATGGCTTTGGGATGCAGGATAAATCTGCTACATTGTGTCGTCTAGTAAATGTGGCATTGAAGGGGGTTACAAGTTGTGAGGCTAAACTCAATAACCTGGTAATTTATAGCTCTACTTGGTTTCAGCACATAATCCATCTTGAAGAGGTATTAACAAGTCTAGTTACTGCAGACTTGACTGTGACTTCATCATTGTGAGTTTGGCCAAGTCATCATCATGAATTTGGGAAAAATTGTTGTCCGTGTTCAGGTCTGTCCAATAGGAGTCAAGGTATAAGCAATTTCCCTCCACATGTGGAGTTAAAATGTTGGGATGGCAGATTATTACAATGTTTTTGCAAACATTTTGCTTCTGTCTCCATCCCCTTAACCAGCTTAGGTCTCTTTTGTTTGGACTGAGACTTGGCAATGGGCCTTTGATAACCTCAAGGCATTATTAAGCAGTGCCCCAGTTTTGGCTGCTCCTGATTGTGGTAGTTTTGCTCTAGTTCGACTCTTTCGGGATAGAGCCTCCTGTTTGCTCCTTCTCTAAGAAGTTCCTCTTACTCTCCACTCATGGTATATACAGATCATAGCCTTATGCTAATGAGCAGATGATCCAGTGGAGTTTGTTTTTTACAGGGTTGAAATTTTGTCATGTTCGTGAATGAGACAATGTTTTGCATTACCTAGGGCTCCTGTGTCAAACACAGACCAGGCCCATGTCACAATCCCATCCAGCCCACAAAAATATTTTCATTTTCGATTAATGTAGAAATATAATATAGAATAACAGTTCTCAGCATGCACTGCAACGTAATGCACACTCTGCATCTCCTACCCTAACAACAGTCTATGGGACAGTGGTTACACCTCAATTCTTTACAGTTCTACACATTTCTACACATAATCTACACCAGTCACATCACCAAGTGCACTAGCTGCATTTCAGTTACAGGTTAACCAGCATAAACACTTCATGTTGGCTCAACAGCTCCGAAATTGAGCCCAAGTATTAATGAATTTGCAACCGAGAAAAGATGCCAGGTGTCTAGTTCATACAAATAGGTAGGTTTAAATGACCTCGATCCTCAGGACATCTAAATTTTGAATATTGCAAATGTTCATGTAATATTAGACAGTCTACTATAAGTGATTATATTTTACTGCTGAAGTTTTTGTGTACTTTGAATAAACAATGGCCAGTTGGGGTTATAGCACAACATTGACTAAAACTGAAATAAAAGCTTTTTTTTTTTCTGGCCCACAGACTTGTTGAGATTTTTTTTAACATGGCCCCTTTAGTGGTTGAGATTGACACCACTGCTAGGGAGCATGTACAAAAGCTCTTTAGGGTTATGAGTAAATGAGGTTCCATTTAAGCAACATTGTAAGGATGTCTGGTGTGTTATTTGCCTTGTTTGTGTCATGGATTTTTTTTTCTTCAGTAGCTTATGTGGCACTTGCACTTGCCTCCTGATTGCTGGCACCTGCTGGAAACCTATAAGACTTATCCAGACGCCTTTCTTAGAGTGTTCTCCCCTTTCCTCCTGCAGCAGCAGGGACTCCAGCCAACACATGCCTTCTTCTACTTTACAGTTTCCTATGTACTTTAATTAACCTGTTTTCTGGTTTGTTTTGATTCTTTTGTGTTGTTTCCCCTGAATCAGGGTCATAACAGGGATATGCTGGCCAATATGAAAAATCTTACCAGTGCTAAACATTGTAAACATGCCTACTCGCCTCTTACAGTGTTGCCACATTGATTGAGTGAGTGAGATTTTCCAGTTCAAAGACAAGGAAAATCTCCTTCTTATGAAATATCTAGATTGCAGGAGGGTAGCTGTTGGAATTTGTCTTTTTTTTTTTTTACATTTAATGTTTTCCAATAGCTAACAATTGCAGAAAAAATCAGATAGCTAACAATACTGCTGGAAAGCTGAATATCATATCACAATTTCTTTATCTCGATAGAGGATTATTAGTGGTATTGCTTGTAGGGGTATTGCAGTAAAAGAATATTGATGGACAAAACATCAATCCTGTAAATTACTGTATTGAAGACAATACGCTCTGTTGTTACAGTATACTCTATTACCATGGAGCATCATTTATTGGCTTGACATTGCTTTTTACTAAGCAGACTGAGCAAAAGACTCTTCTGCCCCTGAGTGAATGTCAATATCTTCATCATAAACCAAACATGCTGAGGTGCAGAACTTTGTGTGTGACTCACAGATAGGACCAGCTGTAGTCCCAGGTTTTAGGTTTCCAGTCTTCTGGACCCATGATGACTGCAAGCTGGAAAGCTGTAGTGAACATCATATTTGCCACCATTCCAAAAAGGCCTGAAGTACAAAAACACATTGGAGTGCATTATTTGTGTTTTGTTCTTTAAGTAGTAGTTCTACTCATTAGCCACCCAAAGATACAGATATGGTTGTGCATAACTAGATCTACAGGCTTTAACATACAGATATATGGTTAATGCATATACATTACATACATTTATGATGTCCAACAGTTTGTAGACACCACCTTTAATTAGTGAATTAATTGGCACGCCCATTTTTTTGGACAAAGGTGCTCAATTTAACACAGCTTTTAAAATCTCCACAGGAAAGTATTGCCAATAGAACTAGAACAGGACACAGTGGAGCAGCTGCACATAAGCCTTGGGTCACAATGCCCAATGCCAGGCGTCTACAAGATCAGTATTAAATCCCCCAATCTCAGGCTGTGGAGCAATGGAACTGTCCTTTGGAGGGATGAAGTACCATTCAATACCTTTGGGGTGAGTTGAAGTGGCATTTGTGATCCAGAACTAATCATTCAACATTAGTACCTAACCTCACTAATGTTCCTTTGGCTGAATGCAATCAGATCTGTACAGAAATGTTCCATCAACTAGTGTAAAGCCTTCCCAGAAGAGTAGAGGCTGTTCCTGCAGCAAAGGGATGACAAACACCCTTTTAATACACTTGATTTATAGGAGAAACATTGGATGAAAAGGTGTCTAAAAACTTTTCCACACTTTTTAAGCAATTTTAAGCAACTAATAGGTTTCCCCCTGTATATATACAACTGGGGTGTGAATCTCTGACCTCTCAACAATTTGATTTGATTATGATTCTTTAGAAAGTGATTTTATGTGTTATAAAATCTTACATTTTGGTTTGATATGATTCAGAATTACTTTCAAAAATACCCTAAATGAATAATAACTGTGACTAGCCATGTAGAATTATGCAGGCAGTGTATAGTATAATCCATAAAACCAAAATCATGATTTTGTGTTTTTACAATTGAAAATTATGATTTTTGAGTGCTTTATTAGATGTTATTTTTATAATTAGATTAGTAGAATTGATTATTATGTTCCAAAATCAGTGCTGTTGAATAGTCACCTTGTGATGCATGTTTACTTCACTAATAGATACATACATTCTGGGACACTCAGTGCCTGTGCTAGAGTATTCAGGATTAACAAGCTATGGGAGAGAGGCAGGGAGTGAGCGAGGGAGGAGGGGAAGAATTGAGACAGGGAGGGAGGAAGGAAAGGAGGCTGGTCTCTTCTGGGCTGGCAAAACCACTCCCCCCACTCCAATCCGATTACAGCGCAAACCATGAAATCCCTGCGACTCTGGGGTGGATAGTAGATTCAGGCCAGAGACCATATTTGAAGCAGCACTACTCCTGGTCCCAAAAGTGCACTCCCTGCTTTAAAATTCTCTTTAGCTTTTTTATTTTTAATAATTAGACTATGTACCTTTTTCAGCTACACAGTGACCCAGCTTTGTTAGACCCAGCTAAAAATAGAAATATGTTAAAAATGCTGTTTCATGTATAATGAATAATCTGTCCCCTAGAACAAGACCATTTCAAATATGACTAAGTTACTGTCCTAAGTCCCCCATGGGACCCCTTACATATCTTTTTTTGTCTAATCTACATTTTCACTTGCAGCTACTGGAAACACAAGGGAAATCTGTCGAAACTGGGAATCAAAGCTTTCGGTCAGTACCAGCAGTAGAAAGTAGATATTTTATTATGCTTGGAATTATGGTTTTGAATTATGGAAAAAAAGCACCTTTTACTCTTTTGTATTTTTTGTCACTTTGGTCAAAAATGAAAAAATAGCAAAAAGAACTGCAGATTTGAATTTGTCAATACAAATAAATGACCTTGTAATTGCACATAAACTATTCAACGTCTTATGTATAACAAAACGACAATAACACCAGACCTCAGCTTTTAAAAATTACTCTCAACTTGCACAAAGATACATGGTCCAGCAATATCATGGGCCAGACATGGCCTTGTTCTGCTTGCCCTGTCGCTGCTGAATCAGGGAGTGCTTGCTGCTGGCTAGGGAAACAGAATGGCATGCAGAGCAGCTGGACTGGACAGGCATTGCATAATCCCCTCTCTGTCTTCCCGCCGGAGCGGAACTGGCAAGAGTTCCTGCCCGCCATGTGAGCAGTGCAAGACAGTCTGTACTAAAGCCATAGGCATACAGGAGTATACTGTCTTTCAAAAGTTTGGGGCACCTTGCCTTTTTGTGTTTTACTTTTCTGAGTAATGTTTATAATGGCCTTGAGTAGTGATTTTTACTGGACCACCAAACGGACAGCAGTTAGGGTGGCTACTAACTTATTGCACCATGTTTTTGTTATAGAGTTGTAATTAAGTAGCATAGTGGCAAACACTTTACACTAGTTGCTCGGGCTGCCCTTAATGAGAGCCAACTGGTGCCGGTTTGGCATTGGCAGCACAGATTGAGGCTGCTTCCCATGGCTGTCGGTGCTTTGAGCTCAGGCACTGGCCTGCTGCTACCTCTTACATATCCTCTCATTAGCATATTTTAGTATAATGGACTGTTATAGGCTCATGTTCATTCATGACATATGATATTACGCTCCACTAAATGCTTTTTTCAGATGCTCTGAGAGAGCCTGTTTTAAATGGAAAAACATGAACTGTACAATGGTAACACATTTGATATACAAATATCAGTCTATATTTATACATATTTAATAAGCCATCCAAGAGGAATTACCCTTTTAAAAACATGAAGAGGTATCTAAAAAGCAGTGCATTTTGTTATAGCCAGGTAAGTTGAGAAAAAGAAGGTATTAATTTAGTAAAAGTAATTATATATTATACATGCAGTTGTGACTCCAACTCCTCTGTGCCTGTAGCCATCTTGTTTCTCTCTCATTCATATGTGTCCTTGTTACCCTCTTGAGGGAAGCTTTCCATTCTGCTATTGCTTTTGTTAGTTGTGATTTCTCTATAGGACTCCCACATACACCGCTCAGCATATTCACCACATCACTGGTGCATCTTGCTTGTGAATGATACTTCACACTCAGTACATTCAGTGATAAGTAAGTACACCATGACCGCAACTGGAAATAAAATGTATCCAGAAATTTGTCAAGAGAACTTGTAATGGAAAAGTTGTATTCAAATGAGAGGACTACGCAGAGTCAAGACAGCAGTGCGCGATTGGATTTGCATCTACAATTACAGTTGGCTTGGAAGGTCAAATTACGAAAATGTGGTATTTTAACTTTGACGGTACTAATTTGTTCACATAAAAACAGGTATTGACTAATACATTCGCTATATTTTTCCAATATTTTCATGGGCTTAACTATCCAAACTATTGCTAAGAACGCAACATTGAAAATCTTTGGCCCCATATGTGATTTAATCATCTGAATGGTTTGAGCGCTGACAGTTGCTGGCTCTATGCTGTACTAACAGAGTAGAGTGAAAAGGGTAATAGAGGGTAATATATATATATATATATATATATATATATAATTGCAGGCATAGCAGTACAGCTCATAGTTACAGTTACATAGACCTATCAACTGTTTAGCTGTGGTCACAAAACTTACCTTTAGTATCTATGACTGATTGCTTTTCGTAATGTTTGGGCTAACCACAAAAGAAAATGAGCTCAGTGGATGGTATTTAGAAATTTCTAAAATGAATACATTTTCATGGCCATTTTTTATAAAACTTAAAAGTCTTGATTGTTGATATGTACTCTTAACATGGACCTTTACCTGAGAGTGCAGTAAACAGGGCTGCAAAGGCGTTCAGCTTGAGTCTGTTCATCATGTTACAACAGTGGCACATCTCCACCGCCATGAGCATGCCTCCAGTGAAGAGCAGAGAGATGTACAGACACTCACCAACAATGCACAACCATAGCACCCCTGAGAGAGAGAGAGAGAGAGCGAGAGAGAGAGAGAGAGAGAGAGAGAGAGAGAATATAATCATATGCAACTTTTACATTGACAGGAAGATTAATAGAGAAGAAAAGTCAATCAAGAAGGGATTGGGAAGAGGCTGTATTACAAAATGAGAAGAAAAAAGAGATCAAAAATGTAGGAGAGGGAATGGGGATAGTGGAGTAGGAACCAAATCAGCAGAGGTGGGTGTAATCTCCTTTGGTCATGCAGTAATACCTTTCCCCCTGCAGGAAGCCAGATCATTTCCTAAAGCTAAACCTACCCAGCGCAATGCTGCTGCCATTACATGCACTAATACTGATACTGTCGGACCACTTTACATCAACCTTAAGCCAACCAACAGTCTAGGGCAGAAAGATCTTAAACATGTCTTCAAAGCATGTGATACTGATTAAGTTGAGGAAAAAGCACAATATCGTTTCACATTAAAAGCGGACAACGGCTGCACAATTTAAAAAGCGGACAACACACAGGCGGCTTATACTACAACCCTGTGAACACATAAATACAAACACCATCACAAAAAGGAATACTTGGTTCTTGAACTCTTTAACTCTTTTGTTAAAAGAGGTCTAGATGATCTGAAATCATGAATCCAGAGCTCATAAACATCACAAAACAGAGAATGTGTATTTACTATATTTAAGGTATAGTATTAAAATTGAAACAATTGAAAATGTGCACACCTGGAATCACTGTGGCAAGAAATGCATTTCTAATATTACATTTGAAATGACCTTTTGTCTTAATCAACCAATCCAGTCAACCATACCGTATACCTAAAAACATACATAAAAATAACTACTTCCTAAAAATATCCCATCTGGCAATTTAAGCAGAGAAGTCAAATAGGTAATGAAGTAATAATATGTGCATGTGTTCTAGACATAATTGTTAGTATTGTCTTTATGTATGTGTCTTTATGTACTATTGTAACTATTACTTACCCACCTCTTTCATGATCTGGTGTGATCTCTAGGAATTCCCTACAGGTAAATCCTGTGAACAGAGGAAATCTGTTTTTCATTTCCAGCTTCTTTCATCAGCATTAAATGCATGTACTTTTTCAATAAACATTCAAAGTGATGTTTTCTGATCACGGATGCAATTAGAGTGACTAAATGAATCAATATTCTTCCTTTCAGATTCAGGTAACACACTGACAGGAAAAACATTGACATAGTATACAGATTGATGCCATGGGTAATGTGATGCAATAGTATTCATAATGTGATGCAATAGTATTCATAGTATTATGTAATTTTGTCAATGTTATCAAATATCACAGAGACAAGCATTACACAGTAAAGCTTGATGTAATTTATAGTACTTTGGCACAGGCACTTTGTAGCTTTAGAGCTGAACTAGTTGCAGGCCACTATACCAGGAATTTTTTAATCTACATTTTAAAAAATCAAGCTTACAGGAGTTAAACGAGAAATGACTTTTCTCGTGAAATGATTTTTTTTGTCCACCACTTCTTAAAAAAGACATTTAATTCAGTTCATTTGCTAACTATCCTGCTAACTCCATTCCAAAAAATCTACCATATCTTACCTATTAGGTCGACAGCCTGTTCACAGGAGAACCATATGCCTGTGTGGAACTTTCTCATGAGGAACTTCTCTTCTCCAGTCTCATAGATGTACTGCACCAGACGCGTGTTGTTGATGTCAGAGCTGTTGAAGCGGATGCAGTATGTCTGTTTGACCTTGACTGGTCCTGTGCAGAAAGGCTTGGCCACCTTCCTGGTCCCTTCGCACCAGTAGCTGGTTGTAACGGCTGAGACGGCCAGAGCAAAGGCGGCACAGTTGAGTGTGAAGGCCAGCGTGGCTCTTGGACCTCGCTCTATCCCCATGGTGCCCCAGCCTGACCTGGGGGGTCCTGCCTGGGGAGCCAACTAATTTGGGCTTCTGATAGGTGATGGCTGTGCTCCTCTCTTCAGACATCCGAATCTTTCTAAATGCCTTTTAGCGAGAGCTGTTTGGCATGGCATGCACATAAGCATAACGTATATTGGTGCTGCTGCTTGCACGCACTGAGACAAATAAACAAAAAATCTGGACAAACCGAAGTATACCGACTGCTGGACTGCCCGATGATCCTTTCGCTGTCCTCATTCTCTGCTTTGCTTTCAGAGTCCCTTGCTCTTATTCCAACCTCCTTTTCCAATCTCTCTCTCGCTCTCTCTTTGCACATCCTCTTTTCAGACTCCTTACTCACTCCCTCTCTCGCTCTCTCTCACTCTCTCTCCCCTTGTGTACTCACCCACCCTCTCTGTCATATTTTACTGTTATCATCACAAAGGGCAAATTACATGCAAGAGCTCAGTTTTATTGCTCCATCTAAACCCGTAGCTTATTTCTGTGAGCATAGTAATATAAAAGATTATCAGTAAGATTACTCTTCAATCTGGTGCAGTGCCCTTGCCAGCATTCATCTGAGGACTTCCATATTACATACCGTTGTTCAAACTGCCAATGGGTTCTAATATGATGGCGTAATAAAAGGGAATTAGAACAATCTATTGAACATCAAGTAGGGAACCCACACAGTGCATAACATAAGGCTACAGAGAAGCCCTAGAGATTTTGTGTTTGTGTTTGTGTGTGCGTGTGTGTCTGTGTTTGGGCATGTGCTAAGCAAATCCCCTCCGCCCAAACTCGATTGCCCAGTGATTGACTTATGTAGGATGTTCCATGCAAATGTAGGCAAACTGCTCTGGGAAATGTGCTTAAGAGGCTGACAGATGTCAGGAGAAAACAGATCTCTGCCCCTTGCTCAAATGGATTTCTTTTTTGTTTTTTTACATAATTATTCAAGAAAAAAAAGCATGAACTCATGAATTCATTATACTATACATTCATTCTTATATTTATTTGTTTGATATAATTTTAAAAATGGAAATTTGTCCCAACAACAGCAATATTTTATATATATATATATATATATATATATATATATATATATATATATATAAAATATCGCCAAACCAAAAACTGTCAAAAATGGAGATTTGTTCCGACAACAGCGAGATATATTATATATCTCACTGTTGTCGGAACAAATCTCCATTTTTGACAGTTTTTGGTTCTTGACATATGTCGTTTGCTCTTTACATTGTGTGTAAACTTCAAGATGAATGGACAAAAATAAATGACAGAAAACGGCTTAGAAAAAAGTCTGGTTCCATTGACTTACATTAAAAGAAACATAGGTTCCTCCTCCTGTATAGTTACCATTTTGGAGATACAAGGTTTTGTTCTCACAACAGCGGTATGTGTGTGTGTGTGTGTGTGTGTATGTATATATACACATATATATATATATATATATATATATATATATATATATATATATATATATATATATATATATATATATATATATATATATATATATATGAGAAGGAAGAAACCGACTTTAATTTTAATGTAAGTCAATGGAACCAGACTTACTTCCAAGTCATTTTGGGTAATTTCTTTTAGCCTACTCAAGCAGCACTGTTGTGTCTGATCCAATTGTACAAGCACAAGACACTACACCACCACCATGTCAGTGTTACTGCAGTGCTGAGAATGATCCACCATAGTGCGTACAAGTGGTCGCACAGATGAGTCGACTAGTTTAGTTGACAACTTTAGTCAGTGCCTATGTGATGAATGCTTATGTGATGAAGGGTATATTACACTTTACTGTGTCTACTGAGGAGTTTGGCTTCATTCTAACATTTCTTCTCTGATCTATAGTGCTTCAAAAACTCAGATACTGAATGTCATGGTCTTCGGTTTCCCGAATACTACAATAAAACGTTATGTCGTTGGAGAGGTGGTATAATGCATTACAATCCCGTAAAGTTTGAAGTTGGTTTTCACCAAGTTACAGCTCTAAATTTCTTATATAAACTGGTCTGCCTCACCATACTCATAACCTGCCCTCAGTCTGTTACGCTCCTTCATGTGACCTCCCATATACTGCCTTGTCTTTTTGTTTGTATTATTGTGCTCTTGTTGTCTGTGTTCAGTGTGTTATCGATGTACTTTGAATTGTAAGCCTCTTTGCGTCCTTGATAAAGCGCTATATAAAAATAAAGAATTATTATTATTATTATTATTATTATTAAATTTCTCTGGCTCTCCAGTTGCAGGCCTGAGTGTCCAGGGTGCAATTAAGTCCAATACAAATTTGGGAGATTCCGGTGTCTGTATCTCCCGTTTCCTGGAGCCTAGCAATGGGATCCAAGGACCAAGGAAAGGGCATGTCACGTTCTGATCTGTGAAGTTGGTCGTGGATTTTTAAAGCTGTTTGTTGCAAAGCATTCATTTCTTCTGTGGTTTTATTCTTCTGTGTCATCAACAATTAAACAATGTCACCTTGTCTTTCATTACATAACTGTCAACTTTAAAAAATCTGAAGTCATGCGACCCCTAGTGCATACTGTAAAATTTTGCAGAGGCACAATAATGGCCTGGGGCTGTTTTTCATGGTTTGGGCCTCTTGGTTCCAAGAGAAATCTCAGTGCTACAGCATATAATGACCAACTTTAAGGCAACTGTTTGAGGACAGACCTTTCCTGTTTCATTGCCCCCATGCACAAAGCAAGGTCCATAGAGTATTTGTTTGCTGAGTTTTGTGTGGAAGATCCCTGACCTTCATAGATCCCTGACCTCACCTTCCCTTCTGATGTTAACCAAAAGTAGGACCCTACAGCATAACTTACATCATTTCATAATTTACATAATTTGTTCATTTCTCAAATGCATTAAGCAGTGTTAAATAATGATTAGAAGTAGAGGATTAAAATGTCCAAGACTTCAAAGATCATTCATCAATTATGGATGCAAATAAGTCTTTAAACTTGAGTTCAAGAGAAAAAACATGGAAAAAAACATGAGCTATATAATATCCTTCAGGCAAGTTATGCAAGCCTCCAAACTGGCAATTTATGTAAACGTTTTTTTAGATGATACAAGGATTATCATCCTCTGGAGTCCTCTCCTGTTTGCCAAGTGAGTATCACTGCTTGACGAGGACGTTGACCTTGATCATTTTGCATGAACTACCCGAGAAAAACTAGAGTATACATGTCAAATCATATGTTTATAGGTGCCTCATTTTATAATCAAAAATCTTGTGGAAGTCATTTTTGGGATTTCATATTGTGGAAATCATGGTAAAATATGTAAGGGTTGCTTTCAAGTAATCAAAAGTGTCCAAATTTAGACCAGGTAATAAAAATAGTTCAATTACTACCAAATTATATCTAATGCAATCAGCAATTGAAATTAGATGTTTATGTGCACTAAGATCATTTTGTGCAGTCATGATACACGTCATTTTAAATGCCTGTACTTGTCAGCACTGTATTTGTGTGACAAACCCTCTAGTTGGAGTTGCATGGCTGGTTTCATGACAGCTTGCAAAGTAATCCAACTGTGGCCTTTCTACAGAAAAGGCCAGGTTCCAAAAGCATAACCATGGATTTAAATGACAACGGGTTCCCAGGTTGATTGTATTTTAGCTGTCTGAGATGTTGTACTGAGAGGTGGCCATACGTGCCTGGAAAACAATGTTCAAACTAGAAAATCTCCTTACGTAATCCGTACCTGCTGCATTTTCTCATGTAAAGAATAAATTGGTTCTTGTTTAAGCTCTGGACCGCATTCCAATTGCATGTTGCACGATGAAGGATTTAAAAACTTTATGTATCTGATGATGTAAGATGAAAAATGAACTTGTATTGTCTGGGTAACATCCAGTTCCTTCATTTAGGAACTTTGAGACCAAATGTCATGAGTGATTAGTATCTCCGTATATATGAACATTTTTCCAACAAATAAAAAAATTGACGCTGTAATTTGCTTGTTTTATTTGCTATTGTTGTTTCTCAAACAAACCGATGCTCTCAATGCATGCCACACAATTGTGTCCACATATGCATGAGGGGATCCATAAAAACTGTTCTGATTCAGGCATTGAGTATTCAGGTGCATCATGCAACATGAAGTGTGGAATCATTCAGTTATTTAATAATTTAATCAAACTTTATTGTTAGCTAGTTAGTCATTTAACAGTGTTAGGGGTGTGCATACAAAACATGGAAAATAGTTAAAGAAACCCTACATGGTTGGGTATTTCTCTGAAGACATGGCAGAGTGAAAGATGCTGATACTACTACTAATATCTTACTGTGATACTACCCTTGAATGCTAAATTACCAATACAATGCTAACTAAGCTTCCTGATTCTTTACGGTCAAGGGCAAACATGACTTTAAAATTACTGAGTGGTCATTGATGAAGCACACTCATCCTTGGTCCTGCTTCCAGGCTGAACTTTGGAGAGCATTTCTAACTTCTCATAATGCATCACCACAAGGAATTCTAATATTAAATATCATTAGTAATAAATCATTGATGAAGGACATTGTATGGTGACCTGCATCTGACATGACAGTTTGATTTGCTGTAGTAATCATATAAATATGTCCAGCGTCAGACATAAGCCTCCTTCCTCATTGACGCCAAGGCACTTGAACCCAATAAGAAGAGTTAAGTAGGCAGGTGTTAGATCAGCCTTCAGCCCGATGTGATTACATACTCAATTACAAAGGCTGTGTAAATGACTGCAATAACAACAACCATTAATCATACTGTAGTAAGACAAGGGGACCAAATTTAAAATACAGCTATGAATATATTTCGCCTGTCATCCGAGGGCCTTCATCAGTTCAAATGATCAACAGTCATATTCTTTTTCCAAAGAATAATTTACATGAATGTGCAAGGACTGAATAGTGGACATCATGGATAATGAAACATGTTAATCTAATAGTTCGAATTGCATTTCAGTGTTCAATTCAGTTCAGTTCAGTGAATTCAATTTGAATTTCATATATAACTTAATTAGTCCAAGAGTTTCCCTTTCCCAATCTGCCAGATTTGTCAGCTTTAAGCTGGCTAACAGGGTGACATACTCCTCTCTCATGTGAAGGCAACATTAATAGCTGCTCTGCACTAATGAGGTGAGTGGGATGACAAGCTCAGCCAGCCACGTGTAGGATCAGTATTACTGCATCATATAAAACCGCAGGTGATTACCCAAAGCCAAGCAAAGGACAAACCTGTTGATTGTTCATGGCTTCACATTGTTTCACAAGACCATTGTTTCGCTCCTTATCAACTATATGGCCACAAGTATGTGGACACCCCTTATAATTACTGAGTTCAAGTGTTTCAACCACACCTGTTGCAAACAGGTACATAAAATCAAGTATATATGCATCATGTAATCTCCATAGATAAACACTCGCACTAGAATTGATCGTCCCGAAGAGCTCAATCGCTTTCAATGTGGCACTGGCATAGTATGTCATCCTTACTAGTCAGTTTGTAACATTTCTGTCCTGTTACATCTGCAACAGTAAAGTTTGGTGGAGGGGGGATAATGGCTTGTTGCTGTGTGGCTGTGCTACATTGTAAATGAGCTCTCTCAGTTCTCTCTCAGTGTACTCTGAGTTCAAATAAAGGTTGGTTGATTGATTGTTTTTCAGCGTTAGGGCCTTTAGCTCTAGTGAAGGGTAATGTTAATGTTATAACACGCAAAAATTAGGCAATTATATGCTTCCAACTTTGTGGCAATGGCCCTTCCCTGTTTGGTGCTTGGGGTGGGGGATGAACTCCATTTTAATGCCCATGGTCTTACAATGGAATTTCCAACAAGCTAATGTAGGTTAGATAGTCAGATGTCTATATACCTTTGGTCACATAGTATAGATAGAAGCCAAAGGGGATTAATTTAGCAATGAATGGAAAAATGTTTGTTTGGCAAATCCTATGATTTGATTCTTCTTTGATTTAAAGGCCAATAAAGTAAGAAATCATGGCAGCATATTTGCACACAGATGTATACAAGCAGAAGATTGTATAAATTATATACAAGCAGATCAAAGGTTCTCTTGACAGGACCGATAACCTTTTGGCCTATTTTACACCCTACAAACTGTTAATATAACAATGAAAATCCCTGAAGAGCTGATTCTAGGTTTAATTACAAAGCAGTTTTTTTCTAAGCCAAATCACTGTGGCCATAAGTCCTAGCATGCTGTGGTATGCATGCAATTTCAGGGAGAAAATGAGATGATGCTTCACATCTCTGATTGATCAAATCGATGAAACGACACGTGTGCCATCACATGTATATTAAACTGGTGGCAAACTCTTGTGGAGAAAGCCTGAAGATGAATTCTACACAGACTGCACTAAGAGTGGAGTGTAGCACAGACACGGAAATGACAAAATCACTCGCCGTTTTTCTTGTTTGTTCAAAATAAATGACACTTGAATTGACATTTTGTTTCGTAACACAATGAATTGAATATATTTTAAGAATGGCACAAATTTCCACACACTTTTTTGTCATCACATATGTCCAAGCCTGTCAGTTAGATGACATCCTATCTATGCTAACAGGAATAAGCTTTAAAGCTCATTTAATGAACTCAGACAATTTGCGGCTACTGCAAGACAGATCCTAGACCACGGCTTTGCCATGGTACCCAGGCCTGGCTTACAAAACACTATTCTAAGGCAGCTTACAGGGGTTAAAAAGAAGAGCCCTGAACTAGAAAAAATACTTGATCTAATTGGCCCCTCAACAATTCACTGTTAAAAACATCCAAATGTCACCAGAGATCACTGGGTCATAGGGAAAATATCCTGTTGCCAGTGCATTCAATAACCTGAGCAGCCTAAAAATACCCACACATCCCGTTACCTATGACAACCAATAAATTCTGGTGAACACAACACAAAATAGGTCTGTTACAATATCCTCTCATCTAAAATAATTGCCTGTAAATGTCAAATACAATTAGCATAACTTTGTGTCTCCAAATGGGGGTTGAAAACTTTCGAGAAACAAGCAACATGATACTGCCAGTTAATCACTTGCTCTCATATTAGATCAATTAGAGTGACAGATGGCCGTAAAAGCCTGCCTGGACAAGTCTTAAGTACTGGAAACGTGTGCTGAGCCATAAACTGGGACGTGTGTGTCAGAACTGGGGTCACAACAGTGGGAGAGCCACTTGCACCATATGCTACTTGAGAAGATGAACTGGCTAAGTGACATCTAAAGCACTGCCCAGCTATACTGAACTGCACCTACACCCACTGGCCACTTTATTAGGTACACCATGCTAGTAAAAGTTTGGACCCCCTTTTGCCTTCAGAACTGCTTTAATTCTTCATGGCAGACTTTCAACAAAGTGTTGGAAAGATTCATCAGAGATTCTAGTTGGTTATTTGAGTTACTGTTGCCTTTCTATCATCTCGAACCAGTCTGCCCATTCTCCTCTGACCTCTCACATCAACAAGGCATTTTCATCCACACAACTGCCGCTCACTGGATATTTTCTCTTTTTCTGACCGTTCTCTGTAAACTCTAGAGAAGGTTGTGCATGAAAATCTCAGTAGATCAGCCATTTCTGAAATACTCTACGTTCAAAGTCACTTACATTACCTTTCTTCCCCATTCTGATGCTCGGTCTGCACTTCAGCAACTTGTCTTGACAACCTCTACATGCCTAAATGCATTGAGTTGCAGGCACGTGATTGGCTGATTAGCAATTTGTATTAACAAGCAACTGAACAGGTGTACATAATAAAGTGGCTAGTGAGTGTATATGTGGACCACAAATATATACTTCTAATTAACCTCTGTTGTGTTATTTTGTATTACATTGAGTGATGCTGGGTAGAAAATGATGGCTAAACTGTGGTGACCTACTATCTGTTCTGTTCTTTGCATATTATACAATATAAACATGGCTTATTTTATGCTGTTACAGTACTAAGTTGAAACATGGGGCACAGCATACACACCATCTTAGTGCACAACTCGTTGCATCTGATGTCAGAGCTGTTTGACGTAACTAATTAATCTCACAGAGAGCCTGCCTGGGTTTAAATAGAGATATCCATAATCCCATTCAGCACTTATTGGAGTTGGAGTTGTCAGGGGAGCAGGCCAAAAGATATAGATTTAGACCTAGCTGAGTGTTCAGCCAAGATCAGCGTAGCACGCCTCCACAGAACAGCTGTGTACTACTGATTCACTGTTATTAGACAGATAGAGAGAGAGTGAGAGAGAGAGAGAGAGAGAGAGAGAGAGAGAAAGAGAGAGAGAAAGAGAGAGAGAGAGAACTGCAAAAGTAGTTGGACAGTTTCCCTTAACCGAGGAACATCTTGAAGGCATGGGCAACAGCAAGAGCAGTGCTTTGTCCAAGGAACTTCTGGAGGACCTAAAAATGAACACCAAATACTCAGAGGCCGAGCTGTCTGCCTGGTACACCACCTTCCTTAAGGAATGCCCAAGTGGGCGTATTTCCAAGGAGCAGTTTGAAGGCATCTATGCCAGCTTCTTTCCCAATGCCGATCCCACTGAGTATGCACGGCATGTTTTTCGCAGTTTTGACCTCAACGCAGACGGCATGCTGGATTTTAAGGAATACATCATCGCGCTGCACCTCACGTCCTCTGGCAAAACCATGCACAAACTCGAGTGGGCTTTTGCTCTGTACGACGTTGACGGTAATGGAACCATCAGCAAGAACGAGGTCCAAGACATCGTCAAGGTGTGTATTGAGACTAATAAAACATATTCTACTGATCATCTTCTGGATTCATAAAACAGATCAATAATACTAACAGTACATTTCAACACATAGATTAAAAAAAACAGTACACCGTTATTGACACTTATGCTTTTATATTTAGATACAATTCATCACCTTTACACTTTTAAAACATACGATTGATAAGTAATTTGATAAGAATGTAAGGCCATTTCTGTTCTGAAGGCCATTTTAGTCTATGTAAGTATGAGCTGTTCACAAGATATTTAACCAGTTAGTTAAAGGAGCTTATGATGGATTATACCTGCTGATTGTGCAAGTCTTTTAAGTGGAGTTAAGCATTTTATGAGTCAATTTATTACAAATGACAGTTCTGATATGAATTCTTGATTCTTCCTCAATATAGGCAATATTTAATATGATTCCTGTTGAGGATCAGAAAAAACTTCCAGAGGACGAGAACACACCAGAAAAGCGTGCAGACAAAATATGGAATTTTTTCCAAAAGAAAGAAAATGGTAATTAAATTTTGCATGGTCCAAAGTGAAAAAATAAAAGAAAAAATTTGTTATTAAGTTAATAATTTTTAATTATTAGTAAGTAGTATAATTGTTATCAGCAAGATATGATGTTCTCACACTCTGCTTTTCTTAATGGCCTCACAGACAAGATTGCAGAAGGGGAGTTCATACAAGGAGTGATGGACAACAAAGACGTTTTGAGGCTGATCCAGTTTGACGAGCCAAAGAAGATTCAGGACAAACTGAAGGAGAAGCAGTAACGTTCAAGACCACATTCCCATGAGACTGTTCACAGCACATTTCCTGTTTACACACTAACCTCTTATGCCACCTAGACATTCTTGGACTCTAGAGGACCTTTTGTTTGTCCACAGAGCAGAGTTATGGCTCGGACCTGCACTGACCTGACTCAACCACGTTTCTCCTACAAGCCACTGCTAGCCAATGTACAGGCATACACGGCCTGAGCTGACCAGGTGTTTCTCGTCTTGAAGTTCAGTTTCTTGACCACTGATGCCTCATTCACATTTACCTCCCATTTGGTTACAGTGGCAAGTGGAAAGTAAGGCAAAGAGCTTCTGATGAGAGGAATTAGGCTCATGTTAACAATCCCTCTCGAGCGTAATCAATCCTCTTAAAATCTGAAGGTCAGGTAGGGAAATCCTCCAGGGCCAAGTGGTTCTCTTCAGGTCCCTTGTTCTCAGGGCTGTTCTGTGGACTTGGGTTCTCAGCATTTAGGTACCATCTACACTCGTTAAATGTTGGAACTGAACTGTTTACAGGATAAAATGTGCATATAACAAATTTTTATTGTATTTCTAAGTGAGTTGTACAGGGTCTTCAGGTGGCCATATAGTCTGGAGCATGGGGGCTGTACTCATTTAATGCATTTATGCTCAGCAAATCAACAAATAGGCTCACGGTTTAAACGCAGGACTCTACTACTGCTGCCATTCAGTCACATGACTTTGTTTTGCCTTTTACATAGTTACTCCATGAACAGTTTCTTCAATCTTTAAGAGGTATTATACTACTTTACGAGCTGCAACTGTCTGTTTGGTTTCCATCACTGTATCAGTATAGCTTATTGGTAAGCTACAGCTTGTTCAAGAGAGAAAATAATGAACTACTGATGTGTGTGTGAGTATAGGCTCTTTAGAAATTTCCATGCTTTTAAAACTGACCAACTGTCTGTGACTGTTTATGCTTAGAGCATTTTTGGATATATTTTTTATGATCATTTATTTATTTATTTGGCCAGCTTGTATTGCATGTTTAATTAGTTACTATTTTAAGAGTAAATCAAAAGATGTATTAACAAAACATTACGTATCTTATACTACAGCAGTCGTAATTTAGGATCACCATGTATTTGTTGGTCTTGCCTGTTACAACAGTTATCCACAACGTTCTTTGTTCAACAGCTCTAAACGTGAAATCTTGCATTACAGGTGCAGTTTTCATTTTCCCTGTTGTATCTTTGTCATGTTGTCACTGCACATTGCCAAGGCTTTGGGGAATGGTGAGAAAAGCATGAGCTTACCTCTTTCTTAAAGCCATCCAAGGCTGTCTTTGGCTCAGCCTAATACATGGCCCGGTTTCAGGGATGGAACACTGAGCCAGTGGCTCTGGTGGGGTGGGGTGGAATTGCAACTGACCCCAGGAGAGATGGAGCCAAAAGGCTCCATTTCATCTGCTTAAAGGGATCAGTCCACTCCAATCAAACTGGCTGGGTCATTAGCCTGAAGGGAGACACACTTGACAAACGTGCACAAACGAGGTGAAGAGTGTAGGATCCTGTTGATGTGATGGGAAATAAAACGTAGTTTAAAATAAATCTCTTTTTCGAATTTATTTTAGACACTGTAGTTATTTCCTGGGCATACTGAACATAAACATAACGATTCCATAAACATGTCGTATTAATGGGAGCCATTAACTTGAGAGCAGATAAAACAACAATTACAATATCATATAAAAGGGATTTAGTTACACACAAGGACATTCAACTTAACAACTTCTCATTATACACAGAATGCACATCATTGACGTGAAGTATCAGTACAATTTATGTCACATGTAATTCGGGAAACGAGACGGCTGTTACATGCGAAACTGCGGACAGGTTAACCAGCTACACCCAATGTTAAGCAAGAGAGGGATGGTCGTTAGTAGAAAACAACCTTAGTAAAAATAAATTCAGTGTACTACCTGAAAATGACAAACATTTCAAGATTTTTTCTTTTCTCATGTGAGGTGATTTAAATGTATATCATCCTCATACAATCCCATTATGCCTAGAATCCCTGCATGATTTTATAGCTCCAGAAGAAGAGAGTAACGCACACCAACAGTAAATGCACTCCAAAGTAGCCGCTTGCCTACACAGTGGAGATTTGTGCCCGTTTTTTGGTTGGTTTTGTTTAGTTTATGACAATGTCTAATACAATACTGTGTAAAAGCCAGAGACCCCACTCGTCATTTATATGGATTCAACCCCTTAAAATGCCAGACTTATTACATACTAAGGCTCATTATTCCGTAACTACAGGACCTTCAGTGTAAACTGGCTGAGCTCTTCTTAAAGGTTAAAGAAATGTGTAATAAAGCTAGGGCTCACCAGTGGGCCCTAGCCATTTAAGGGGTTAATTTCTAGTCAAAACAGCCATTATGTATTTAATATTTAAGAGATTAAATAAAATATAATCAGATTGCAGAGAGGATAAGAAAAGTCCAAGGGAAGTCATTTTAAAAGCAGGACTTCCCAAAACTGGAGTTCAAAAAAATGTTTACGATATGAGGAAAATAGGACTCCTAACAACCGCGCAAGACCTGGTGGACCACCAAAACTGTCACCATCAGATGAACAGTAGGGTTTTCATCTCTGGGAGAGAGGAGATCAAGCTCTACTCTTGCTTCAGATCTGAAAGAAATCCACAGGTGTTTCTGTCCGTCTTTCCACTGGGAGAAGACAACTCAAGCGAAAAGGATGTGCAGAGGCCAGAGCTCAACACCACTGAATGTGTACGTAATTACTTAGGCTGCAAACAACTTCTAAGACTGAACTTTGGAGGTGTGGAAAAATATGCTTCTGGTGAATAGACTAAAAACCGAATAACTTTACTTAAGGACTATTTTGACTAGAAGTTAAATTAATGAAAGGATGGGCTCTAACTTTTGCACAGTACAGTGTTTTGGATCATTCACTTTTTTAAACGGATCCACCTCACCTGAACACATCTGGTGTAAGGTGTAGTCATAAAAAAGTAAAAAACATTTTTAGAAATAGAATTCTTTTAAAGTTGGAATAGCTTTTCTGTGCTTTGAATTGCCATGTGCTTCATATCCAATCTGTAGTTCTCATTACTATTAGCATGTAAACATCGAGAAAAGTAACATTAAGTTTAGCAATTTGATCCAAATTACTTATCCTGCAGTGTTCAGCTGCCTTCTGTAACCTGATCTGAAGGTAAAAATGTTTAAGTAAGCTCTCAATCTGTAAACACGCATTATAATTTCAGTACAAACTGAAATGACACAAGGAGACAAGCACTTGGTGGAATGTGCTTATGATGACATTTGCAGACTAAAAAAAAAAATACCAACACATATTTACAACTATATACAAACACCAAACAGAATATATAATGGACATTCCAAGGCAATTTACCTTTAGGCACTAAAAGGTGTACATCAATACAAATGATCATAAAGTCACATCCGATCCACCTCAGATTCACGCTAAGACTAGAGCTCAGCCATATAATTCCACCTTTGATACATGCTCTGATAACTCCTACAATTGAACTTGGAATGGAAGCGGGATGAGAGTGGGATGCTGCACAGGGCTGATTATGTTCTGCATAAAGAGGTTTCTTGGCTTCGCTTGAGGAGAAATCATTTGATCAGGGTTATGAACGCAGTATTATCTCGAGACAGACTCTATGAACACAGTCAATGGACTGAATGCCAGTGTCAAGGCAGTTTTCATGTTTATATTACACAAATATCTTTTCATAGACGAAATAGAACTATTCATCACTGAGATTCTGCATTTTTGAGGACCGCATGCTTCTCTGCAAAAACAAATCTGCAAAAATATGAAAATATATCATATCCATACTTAGGTAATGCATTTTGCTGAATACAATTTTCATTTGCCAGGAAGGCTGAAATTTTTACCAAGAGTTCGTGTTCTAGCTGTATGTTAATTGTGACTGTAGTAAAAACTTTGTTGCATTCCTCATTGCAATAAATTCTATATTTTTTGACTACAATACAGATTTAACAATCTAACTATATAATGACGCTGTAGAATAGAATATTAGTAGAATATTTTTTCCACAAACTTTACAAATGTTGAGGGATCATGCTGGTTATTTAGATCAAGACTGCTGTTTTTCTCAAAGTGCAGCTAGTCTTCATGTTTAGAGCAGTTCTGAACATCAAGATGGGTGACTTGAGTTACTTCTACAGAAATAATTATGTATGCTTCCGTTTTCAAGAGTATGCAAATATACGCGTCTGTAAAGTGTTTCTGTGTGTATAATTAAAATGACGGTTATGTGCCTGACTGAACTGAACTAAACTAAAAACGTTTTAACAAATTCACTGTACTGTGCTTGTTCTAAGCACAAGCAGTTATATCTACACTAATATCAGATAGGTCCATAGAAACCTATGGGGCAATTCAAATGGTGGTTCAAGAGAGATACCTGTATGGCTTTGGCCGAGAACTTGGAGTACTGTGGTAGACAGACAGACAGGTAGACTTGTATAGTTTGGGTGTAGTGTGTGTGTGCGCGTGTGTGTGTGTTTCTGCTGTTCCGAGGTCTTTAGATGTCCATGTCCACAGGTCTCAGATCTCCTGTCTTGTGCTCCCGCACCCACAGCTCTCTGTCTTTGGCTGGGTCCACACTCTGGAGGAGCTGGTCCACTGGCTCCAGTGTCTACGACACACCATTTAGATTTTGGTACAGTGGAAAACTGTATTAACCACATCAATCTAAAGCAGAGGTATTCAACTGTGGAGCTTGAATCCCATTTCCGGTGCTGGTTTCTATAATCACTGGTCCTGTGCCCTACACTTTTTCTTGAGAACTGTTTTAAGAACCACTGCATTATAATTAAATGAGCTGTTACAACGCCTTTAAGTCTGAACACCTCTAGTAAAAGTACACATATGTTAATCTATTCTGTTCAGGAAACAAACATAAGTATGACATTTTTCTGCTAATTTTAGAACACAATAAATTTTGAGTTTAACACATTGAAAATAATTAAAATGTTTGACATATTGGGAAAAAACAATACGCAAGTTTAAAATATGCTATAACTTTGCACAGCCCAGCAAATAAACAGTAATTGTGCATTAAAATGTGCATAAGTGTGTTCTCTGTAGATGATGTGTTAACTTATTTTCAAATGTGTAATTTGACCAGCGATGCCCAAATTTTTGCCTATGACTACACATACATGTAAATGACCTCTGTTCTGGTGCCTTGCCTTATATTGTGCCTCATTCAATACTCATACTTGAAGTGTATAGACTGGGGAGCATGTAACATGTTTTAAAACTTTACCAACATTACCACATCAAACTCTAATTTCAAAACAGGTGCAGAAATTGTGTTCTTCTATGATGCTAACCCAGAAATTGCATCACAGAATCATGTTTCTCAACTGTAACCCTGAGGACTCACTGAGGCTTTACACTTGGCTGATGAGCTGGATCAGTTATATCAACAATTCAATTAACTACCAGTCATTACAAAATCCAGTAACTCTACTGGTCAGTAATATGATTCTAGCTCTGAAGTTGAATAGCCCTGTAAGCCTCGCTAAAATAATAATAATAATAATAATAATACTTTTATTTTATAAAGCGCCTTTCAAGAGACCCAAGGACACTGTACAATACAAAAAAAGTAAAACAGATAATACATTAAGATTTATAACAATATATAAAATAAACTAAGAAAAAAAATATATATATATAAAATAACAACAATAAAAATAAAACAATAATAAAAGACTTAACTAAAATAAATAGAAGAAATAGATAAAAGACTAAACAATCCATCTTTCTAAAAGCATGTACAGATTAGCGATGCGTTTTCAGGTTCGATCCAAATTTTCATTCTTAAGTGAAGATTTGATGACCTTTTTGTTGTGTTAAAATGTATTGCCAAATTGTACAAAGCCTTATTTTTATATATAATTTTAGACCCACCAATGGATCCTTAAAATTCTAAGGGTTAAAACCATGTTCCTGCTCTGGCTATTCACTTCCATGTGCTGGAAAGAGTGCTCATTAAGCTTTTCGTCTTGTTTTGAGAGGGCATGCCAATGCGTAATTGCCGCAGGCTTCTGCACTAGTGTTTGTTACGGCACAGCTCTTGGAGTCGGCTGCCAGCCGTTAAATCAGCAGCTTTCACTCCTACACACCCACAGCCCTGTGGCAGGTGTTTACTCTCCCCCAGTTCAGACGCCCTAGTGACCAGGCACAGTCAAAATGCTAAGCAGCAGGATTTTCTAACACATTTAGCCCAAGGTAAAAGATTTAGTGCTTGTAGTTTCGTGGCTCAGGATCGTGACTAATGCCTTGCTTGATTGGTGGGCTGCTCGGTTTTGCACCGGCTAAGAAATGCTTGATCTGCCAATAGGTCAGGACCTGCTACTGCAAGCTTCAGGCATCAGTAAGATGATGGAACTCTAGGGAGAGTTACGTATGATTAGTTATGCACTCTCTGTGTCACAATTATACATGCAAACTGTTAGGAGATGTGTCCAAATGGAGTGGCTGCCAAAGAGGAAGGTAATTCAATATAACGTCTGTTATAGTGGTGATCTTGCATCATACAGTTGAAGGCTGCCCAACTTGGTGTAAGTGTAGATAACACTGGTAAAAATCTTCCTGCAAATCTGAGAGCCTGTAACTATGAGGTGTATTTTTCAGGCTGATAGGAAAACCGATAACTATGTCAATGTTTCTTACCACTTTATGTACATATTTGAGCTACTTTAGCAGACAAGAAACAAACCTTGGAGTCCCATGTTTGAGGCTGCATAGTTATCCACTACTCTATCTATTTGTGTAAGGTTAAGAGTGTGTGCATAAGCTAAAAAAAATAGGACTAATAGATAAATTATCAGTTGTAATAATTATCTGTAGTTCCAGTATCAGATCAATAATTTTTTCCATTTATCAGCATATAACACACACTGTGCACCACTACCATAAAAGGCAGCATATGGCTAAATGCTCAAGCAATAAGTGCCATTACCTAAGACTTCAATGAGCTAAATCAGGATTTTCTGGAAGTCACTTAAGCCCATTCTGTGTAAGACCACTGCATTATTACCTTAAGCTACCTGCTGCTGGCGATCATTCATGTGTACAGGGGTTCTCTTAAGCTCTCTAAAAAGAGATACCATATTTGAGTATATATTTTCTTACACCTCCGTGACTTTGCTGAGGGAAGCTGAGTAGCTGATTGTGACAATTTATTTTACAAGGCCTTTATTTAGCCAGTTTTAAAATTTGTGATGACAGCCTGGTTCTACAGTCTAAGGGCATTTTCACACTTGAGTTTGGGTCCATTTGCAATGAAAGTCTGGACTAATGGTGTGCATACAGACAACATATGAGTTTGGAAAAAAACAAACCTGTGATCATTTGTGATTTATATACTGTAATGTACGTAGTTTGGGATTATATACGTTGTAGATGATATTTATGTTGTGATGTTATCTGTTATGCCATGTTTTTTTTTTTATCATGCTGCAAGCACTTTGTCCTAGGTAGGGACAGTACGACTACTACTCACACTTTGGTTGAACATGTCTGTCTCACGGCGCAGAGTAGTGTACTGACGGAGGTGCTGCTGAATCATCTCCACCCTCTCCACCTCAAGCCTCTCCAACTCCTACAGAGAACAAGAAGAAATGGCCGATGTCCAGATAACAAGGAATTAACTATGAAATATTATCCAGTATAGTTAGACTGAATGCCATAAGAAGGATTCTTTCAGTGCCATAGAACAGTTCATTCCTGGTCCTGGAGATCTACTACCATGGAGATTTTAGGCCCAACACACCTGGCTCTAATGTTCAGACACCCCTGACGACCTTCATTTACTATGTCGTGTGTGATAGATTAGAGTTGGAACTAAACTCTGCAGGATAGTAGATCTCCAGGAACAGGACTGAGTACCACTGCCATAGAACTATTTTGTTGTTCTATATTAATGTATTATTCTTTAATGAACATTTGTAAATAAGATGTGTGAGGATAAAGAAGCTTTCTGAGATCTGTATAAAATCTGTATTAAAAACTGACCATGACTCTAAAAAATGAAGGTTACTACATGGTTCCTAAACAGTCCTTTAAAAAGCTCATGCGATGTAAAGATTTTTTTAAGATTAAAGATTTTTCTGTTCCTGAATAAAGATATTTTTAGGCTTATAAAGATTTGAAAAAATGCATGTGACAACAACTAAAACTGTGTAGGAGTGTCAGAATATTTTATTACCAAACTTGTCGTAACCATCTCCTCAAACCACTTGGACTGGGCCTGATTGTAGAGGTCCACACAACGCATAAGGTCATCACCTATTGCCGTCAAAAGCAGAGACAGATTTTCAGATATCGATAGCAGGAACAACACAAACCTGTGCAGTGGAGATGCATTACAGAACTGGAGATGAGAAATGCTAGTGTAACACCTACAGTGCACAAAGTCACAGGTACAGAGCTTCTTTAACCAGTAGGGGGCAGTCCCAGCCCATTCATCAGTTTTGTCAGGGCATTTCATTTTCAAAGTGGGGAGAAAAAAAAAAGAAAATAAAAAACCTCAATTTTAGTGTGGAAGCCTGGCAGCATGGTTCTTGCTGAGTGGAATTATCAGCAAAGATTTATATTTGGCCTTACAAGTAATGCAAAATGAAAAGCGATATGACGCAAAAGACAAAATATAGAACCCTAGAAATAAAGTGACATCTCAATCTATATGGAAATGAGGCCATGGTTTTAATGACATTTTCCTCAGTAATTGGGGCAAAAGTGATAAGTGACAGGGTGAAGGTAGGCAACACATAACTATATCTGATATTTCCCACTGATTTAAAGCGAATTGTGTGTAGGCGTGACTCGTGAGAGAGAGGAAGAGAGAGAAGCAGAGAGAACAGAAAAACAAAAACAGCAAACAAAAAAAGGTGGATGGATCCTCAGCATCTACACAATTAAATATGCAATCAACCCAGTGTGCTGTTCTGAAGGAGAGCTGGTATTCAACAAGATTTGGTATTAATTATTTTAACAGTACTCTAGTTTAAACCACCTGTACATTACATATAGCTATAGTTCAGTAACACTGGGCAATATTTCTACTGTTTTCCAAGGTGTAAACAGGGTAGACAATGCTTAGTTATTGGTAGTAACACTTATAATACCATTTAGTAGATACAGTTAAATGCAAGTGCACAACAGTTACTGCATACATACTGCACTACACGTTAAGAGTGTAACGATTTTAGTGCAGTAAAGCAAAAAAACCAAAACAAAATAGTGTTTTGAAAATTAAAACCATCACCTATAGGCCACTCGGTTTCTTGTGAGGGTCTTACGCTTGTCATTTTTCATGGAACCCTTCAGTGATCAAAACTAGGCACATCGTTCTGTTTTGTTTACTGCTCAATTTTATAATATCACTAATTTGCAAAAGGACATGCTACTTAGCAATCTTATGTTTTGAAACCAATTTGTATTCATCTCCGCCATTCTAATCTTTCCACAGTTTCACAAAAACCAGCATCTTAACCGGTAGAGAATGTTCAGTGTGATGCTTGCTCTACCACACAATAATCTTCTTTGCCCTAAGATGCTTTTGGGAAATCCCTGTGTAGAATTCAATTATAGCTCTTGCGTTTAAAAAGGTGGTGTCAAAGTTAGTCATTAATAACCTGTTAAAAGATTAATGCCACAATTTTTTGAAATGCTGCCAACATAGCTCTAAATAGCCCCATTGATGCACTGCTTTTTACACAATATCAAAAAAATTAAACATTACCTCTGCTCTACTGTTCTGAGTTTTACTTGAAATTCCTTCCACAGACAATGTGGCTGTGCAAGAATCTGATTCACACATTTGGTGTGTTGCATAAGGCAGAGAACCAGGCAGCAGCATGGTACTCTTCAATGCCTGTGCGTCAGGCTAGTGGACTCTATGTCCTCTGCCTGGACATGGACTCTGGGAAAATACTCTCCCACAATGCGTCATGCAGTTTAGAGCTTTGTGAACCACATCCTGTGGGTTGTTGAGTTGCTCTCACGTTAAGGATGAGTGAGTGGCCAGTGCAGGACAAATCCAGCATTGATAGCACTTGCATGGTGAGGCCAGAAGCTTAGCGTGCTGGACTGTCTTTAATAGCCCTTCCCTACTGGGGCTATTATGCCACCATAAAAACACAGATCACCACACTGGACCTCCACTTTCCATTGCTGTCTAGAGCCAACGGGAACTGGCTCCTTCCTTTTCCTGGGGCTTGGCCAAGGCACTTTCTGCCCCCACGCAGGGGCTTTCGCTCAGCCTGCCCGTCACGCCTCTCACCCATTCTCCAAACAGTGGCTGAAACTCTTCCCTAACCTAACTGCATAACAATGGCAGGCAATTTGTGCTCCACGCTAGAGCAGCCTGTGGAAAAAGCTGCTTATGCAATGCTAAAGAAGGAGCATTGGGTGATGCTGGGCTTATTTCAGAGGCAAAGCTGTCCTGATACAGCGTGGATGATAGTATGATAGGAGGAGAGGGAGGTGAGGGTAGAATTAAGTCTCCAGCTCAATAAATGCAAAATTGAAAGAAAAAAAAAACTTAGACTAACTGTAACTGCTTTCAGTGCTGTGCAATATATTGCCTATACTGGTTTATACTGAGACAAGTGATACAGTATTCTGTTCCATTAAATAGTAGAATCTCTGTTGAAAAGCAGTTTGATTTTATTTATTTATTTATTTATTACTTCTATTTAGTGCACTTTACACATGGCATGCAGGACCCATGATACATGTCATCTGCTGGCTGCTTGAGACTGTTTTGAAAGAAAAGTTCAAAGCACTTAAAAACTACATTTCTTTGTGGAAATGTGGTTTCTGTTTGGTAAATGTTTATAATACTGTGTAATTCCCTTTGATGTTATTTTTAAGAGATAAGAGAACATAATAGTCCAATCATAACTTACAATTTCTGCTTTGTTAGATGTTCACTAGCACTCAGAATGCATGGGTTTATTGCTTTATTATTGCAAGTCACTTTTCACTTGTACATTATTATTGCAAAATTTTCTGTCACTAATGCAATAATATTGGACAGCTTAACATACTTGAAGGAGCTAACATCTGCTAACAGATGCCTGTGTTGGCTAGCATCATGCTTAGTGATGGAAGGAGAACGAGAGTCATCCTTCCCACCCAGAGTGAGGCCAATTATGCTCTCTTGAACTCCAGTCTCGGACATGTGTGGCACCACTACAGATCAACTCCTGATGACAGGGCAACTTCTGATGACAGTGCAACCATAAGCCACACAGTGGCAAGAAAATATGTGGATGCTTTTGAATAACCTGCATTTATGTAATATGGTCTTCAACTAAGTAGCAATAAAGAACATACACAATTTGTTTAAATTAATAACACAAAAATAATAAGCTGTTGTTGTCCATATTGAATACATCACTCAAACAACTACATTGTAGAGTGGAAACTTCTTAGGGTGGAGACTTCAACGAAAGCTAACTGGAATCAGGAGTTGTCAAACCTGGAATCCAATCAATGAAATGAGTTTGGAGGTGTGGGTTAGAGTTACTTTGACTTACAAAAACTACTCATGCTTGATATTTACATGAAGCATCTGCTGATGTGAAACTTGCCTTGCAAAAAAACATTTACATTTACACTACTTGGCAGACGCTCCAATCCAGAGCGACTTACAATTTGATCAATTTACACAGGTAGGCGAAAGTAGTGTTAGGAGTCTTGCCCAAGGACTCTTATTGGTACAGTGTAGGGTGCTTGTCCAGGCAGGGGATTAAAGCCCAGTCTACAGCGTAGAAGGCAGAGGTGTTACCCACTAGACTACACCATCCAAAAAAGAGATCTCAGAAGACCTATGATCAATCACACTTGAGCATAAAGCTGGAACCGGTTACCAAGTAATCCCAAAGAGTTTAGGATTCATCGGTCTACAGTAAATGCTGTTTCTACTCTCCCTAGAAGTGGGCACCCAGCAAAGATCACTCAAAAGGCACAACAGAGAATGCTCCGTGAAGTAAAAAAAGAACTCTAAAGGTGTGAAGGAATCGTTTGAATGGGTTAACATTCCTGTTCATGATTCTGCTCCCCAAAAAAAAATCTCCTGCACTCCTGAGGTTTGCCAAAGCTACTGGGAAAATGTTTTGTGGACTGATCAGGAAGGACACTACAGGAAGGACAGCACTACATATGGTGTAAAAAGAGCACTGCCTACCATCATGAAAACAACATCTCAACGGTGAGGTATGGTGGAGGGTGCATCATGATTTGGGGCTGCTTTGCTGCCTCTGGGCCTGGAGAAATTGCTGGCTTCTGCCTCTTTGAGTGGCTCAGTCAGAGCCCAAACCTTAACTCATTAGAGATACTGAGGAATGACCTCAAGAGACCCGTTCACACCAAACATCTGGAGAATATGGCTAAGCTGAAATGGTCCTGTATTGAAAAATAGTCAAATACTCTACATTGTGCAGTTCTGATCCACAGCTACTGGAAGCACGTGCCTGAGGTTATTACTGCCAAAGGAGGATTGACCAGTTATTAAACCCAAAGGTTTACTTATTTTTTCCACCAGCACTGTGAATGTTTACTTGGTGTGCACAATAAAACATGAACTGGTTGTGTTACTACCTTTAGCACATTGTGTTTTGACCATACTTCTGACTTAGATGAACCTTAAATGACATTTTATGGCTGACATATGCAGAAAACTAGGTCAAAACTAGGTTTACATACATTTTCTTGCCACTGTGTTTACTATAACTACATTTAAAAGTGTAACTGCTGTTGGGCCAACACTTAGATGGTTGCATCATTCAGGAGCACCATTAATACAAACTTAAAGATCACCAAAAAACATTTTAAATGATGATGCATAATGCATAATGAGCATAACTCAAGAAGCTCTTAGTGTTTTGTGGTTGTCGAAGAAGGAACTTGGCTGAACAGTGAAGTGGAGGACAGCATGCTGGAGTCCTTATTACACTGCAGTGTGCTGGACTGTTTCTGACAGCTGGTGCAGGAGTACTAGACCAGCCTGAGATTTTAATGATCACAGGAGGAAGGTTCTAGTAGACACGGCTGCTCATCAATGCTGTTTCAATACTGGTTGAAAGTGAGAAGACCTGGCAGAAATGTACAATACCTTAATGCTTGAGGGTGCCTGCAGCTCACTGTATGAATGCAAACGCAGCATCTCATTTTTGTTTTTCCAGAAAGCTCATAAATAAATTCTTAAACTTTAGGAGTAGCCAACAGAAACAAAAACAGCAAGCTGGGTTATAAACTACTGCTTAATGACTATGACTGCATTGGAAGCGACACTGCATGCTTGGGGACAGAAGAATGTGCGAGAACACTCAGGCCCCTGACCTGCTTGTGTGGATTTCCGCCGGGCCTTCTTGATGTCCTCCTCTGTCTTATTGCTCAGCTTGATCTCCAGCTGCTGCGTCTTCACCTCCAAGTCCTTCTGTCTGTCCGCAAGAGCTTTACGGGCCTACAGAAAAACAACCAACAGGCCAAAGACAGCAAGGTATTAATGTAAAGCCTACAACTACCCTCATATAAGCTTTGTTTACAGTAAAATGCAAACGTTTGGGCACCCTGGTCAAATGACATGTTGATGTTCTAAGTGAAAATAAGTTAACGCATCTACATAGAACAAAGTATTTCTGTAAATTTGAATAATTATTGTTTATTTGTTTTTGCATACAGCTGTATTTTATCATGAAGGATTTTGACCCAGCATCTCATTTTCCCTAACTGTCCAAAGTTACCTAGATTTGTTTTTGGATGAAAGCATTAAAAAGAATATCCTTAAATGCCTTGGACCTGCTAGCAAACCCAGGCTTCCATTCCTTACTCTTTCAACTCACAGTTACAGTTACAAACTGATTTTACATTATTTTCCACGTGGTTACTAAATAATAAGCCTTAGGATGTATTAGGCCATGGAAATTAAGAGGTTAAAAGAGATTTTTCAACAGAGTTATCTCATAGGTGGTGGGCAGTCATGCCACTTGTTTAATTCCCTGCAAAGAGTAAAAGACGAATTTGGTTGGTTTTGCTGTGTGAGCTGAACACTGCTGAATATTAATGCAACACGTGAGGTGGCACTCTGATGAGTTCAGCCCAGCACTTCACCAAACCATCTGCTGAGGATGAGTGAGTCTGGGCACAGATACAGTAAGACAAGGTAGCTATGATGCATACAGCACAATCTGTTAAGCTAACAGTTGCTCATTTCAATTTGCACAAATGTACTAATATAAATACAGGAAAATGTGTACCCAAAACATGACTCTATGGGGTCCATCACTGTACTTGTTAATCAAAACCTGTATTTCACTTATTTACTAATTTCGGAGTCAATGCACTTCTTTGCAAAATGTAAATTCATGCTGTAACAGACTGGAAATTGAATTTTAACCTCTTAAATGTGCTGTCAGTAATTTTATATTTTATATTTATGTTCTTTATACTGCAGTAGATTTAGCAAACTGCATCACTGACTGATATGACTATCAGTGTTTACCTGTGACACCCTTATACAAAAGATTAGGTTCCTGGGCATTTTATGGTTTGTTATTTTTATGGTCCTTTATGTTCGAAATGACCGATTTGGCCTGTTCTGCTTTGATCAAAACATGGCTGAGCCCCTGAAAAATTCTACTGAACAGGGACCTAATTGTCTACCTCAAGCTACAGATACAGATTGCAATTAACATTTGCACACTCACATTTAATATGCAGCTAGTTTTATTGTGTTCCGATGGAAAGCTAGTACCTCAAATGCCGTCAAAACACTGGTGGGTGCCTGAAAGTGTTTTCCTTTGCCCACCTTATGAGCAGGCCCTATAAAGACTGGCAGGAATCCATTAAAATGAATGATATTCTTCACATCGGAGATTTGATACAGGTCACTATCTTTGTTTGTTACAAGACAAGCCACTAATTATTAGGGAATTATGCTGATAACGAGACATTTTTGGCACCTAAATATCAATAAACAAACAATTAACAAAAAAGTAATATACAACAAAATACAATCAGATTTTAAAAGTGATTTATCTAAGCAGCAAGTATTTATTTGCTCAAAACACTATTATTATAATACAAATAACAATACAAAAAGTATTGATTTTATGTACGTCTTTATATTGGGTTCAGCCATTTCAAATCTCTCCAAAACATGGTTTTGCTAATCAATGCTTCATTCACATAACTGGGGGGCTGGGGGCATCGAAAAGACACCGGTGTTCTTCTAATGAATTTAATACCAGTTACTTTTTTTGAAAACAAGAAAATCTTGTTTTTTATTGCATTACTGTTTGTTTGTGTTTATCATAGTGTTACATGGTGTTTTTCCTGGCAAAAAACAACAGTTTTGTTCTGATAAATGTTTTTAAGCAGTGGACAACTGTGGAGATAGAAAAAAAAAAGATACATCTGGAGTCATACCTTCTCTACGGCCGCATAGCGACTGACCAGTTGTTTTCTCAGGTCAGCGATGTGGTGGTCGTATTTCTTCATGTCCTTCTTAAAGTTGTCCCCTCTGAATGTGAGCAGTGGCTTCTCCACCTCGCTCTGGAGCTGCAAGGCAGAGATGTGGCGGTCAGTGCAGACAGATGGATTCCACACGTTACTCTGCCCACCGGCCCAGCGCCTCAGCAGCTTTCAGCTACTGCCCACTCAACTGTCCCTCAGTGCTGTTTGCCGCAGACCTGACAGATTGTGAGGATGTGTGTTTTGGTGTGTGTAGGTGTACATGTCAGTTGATCTGCTGAATCCATGCATGTTTATGAATATGTGTGTAAATACATCCACTGAATCCAAGCATTACCTTCAGTCTTTGGCTTTCCAGGGTTTTCTATGTGTTCTTTCTCAATTTGTAAGAGCTTGCAAGAGCAGTGCTACAAATGTAATGAATTGAGGTGTGCAGTGTAGTCTAGGGCTGCTAGGCTGTTCTTAATTTTGGGGAGTATGTGTTTGGACTACAGTTTTTACAATTACAGCAATAATTATGATGTTGCCTGATAAAGCACATTTTTGTCCTTGGGTTTACAGAGAAAAGTGCTCTGAATGTCCATTTTTTCATTTTCTTCAGGTAAATAAATAAATAAATAAATAAATGGACCAGTACCACACCAGTGAATTAATCTCTAGTTCCCTTTACGAAAAGATATGGTGAAAGGTCTAATTTACACCACATTCCCCTCAGTCCAAATGTAGTCAATCAACCAATGACATGCCTGTTGTCCAAACTTTACTACTTTGGATTTTTAAGGTAGCTAAAAGGGTAATGTAGCTAACAAGTAATGGAAACTGATTCCTCCCAAATTAGCATCATGCCTAAATCTTCACACTTGCCTAAGACCCTTTATGATGGCTGTTATGCCTTACATGAAATATACAAGCAAACAACTCAACTCTATTTGAGACAATGCAGGGACGTGGGAAGATGTTTTAAGTTTCAGTGCTTTAGCAGTATGTAAGTGACAAACACTGTCATGATAAATACTACGTTTTTAAATTTTTATATTTTAATTGTGTTTACTTAATTTGTCTGATGCACACCTTGCTGCCTCTGCTCCCTCTTGCTGGACATAACTGTATGCAAGTGCACTAAGTGTTGACCAATCAGGTTGTTTATATGAGACGGGAAACCCATAGTCAAGCTACATACACACAAAAAAGGACGAGAGAGGAAGACAATTGTGCTGGTTAAAAGTTTTAAGTGTTAAAAAAGTATTAAGCTGTGTTAGCACATAGAATTAACATGTTTTGTGGGCATCGAAAAGACACCGGTGTTCTTCTAATGAATTTAATACCAGTTACTTAATACAGTTACACGCCCCCAAAGCAAGCCGTAAGTTGCCGGTAGTTTGCAAGGGAATCGATTCACTTCACGCTAAAATGCAGCGTTAACTTTAGAAGTGCCTGACTATTGCAGATATAAAAGGAAAACCAAATATAAAAATATAATCTACACCCTAGAAAAAAACCCACCCATGGGTCTTTGCTAAGCTTAAAAGTAGTAAAAAGCTTTTAAAGTTCTGTTCTTTTGTTATTATTCCACTGCTGCTTTTAGCAGTTGCAGTTAAACAATGCTGAAATCTCTGGACAAGTGTATGACACATAGGACTAGGACGATAAGCAATTTAGAAAAATCAACAAATCAGGACAAATTTACTGATGACTGTCGATATTTTCATTATTTAAAATCACTGGTATTATACAGCTCCATTCAGAATATCTAGGGCAATTTCCATTTGTGCCAGAGTGGGGCGCCCAAGCCTTAAAGCCTTCTTACACAAAAAATCTGTAGAACCACACACACACAAAAAAAAAAAAAAATCACTTTAACACTAATGCCATTTGTCACATCACTGTTGCTTGTGGTTTGTTTGCTCCTTTGAAGGCTCAGAGCTTCGAGGTGAAGCAGAGCTTGGAATTCTATCACATACACAGCGCCTGCTTTTGAGTTTTAGCTTTAAATTGCTGTCGAGTTTATTTTAGCAGAATGGGTTTGGTCGAGCTGCACTGACTGAATGAAAATGATAACTTTGTTGCTACTCGATGGACCCATTTTTTGTTTCTTCTTCTGCTTTTTTATCTATACAAAACATCATTGACAACCAAGCTTTAACTAATAAATGCTGCTATCAGTTTTAACTAATAAAAACTAATTAGCTTTAACTAATAAATGCTGCTAAATGCTGCTTCTGATAGTATCTCTCTGTTTATTTTCTCACATAGTGAGAAGAAAAACCAGAACTGGAGTTTCAGGTAACAAATCGGAGCGCAAAACTCTCATAAAATGGAGAGAAAAAACAGTAAATTGTATTTACATTCAATGGCTTGTATCAATATCTATCAATAAATTGACAAAGTGTCCCAGCCCTTGTGAGAATTTAGCCATACAGCTGGCAGGATGGTAATTTAGGGAGGTATAAGCTTCTATTTATTGATTTATTTTCTACATTAGCCTCATAGCTTCAGCGCACATAACTAAGCTAAACAAACAAAAGAATTGATCTTCGGATACCGAACAAGTCCTGGCTGATCAACCGCATTTGGAGTGATCTTTTTGCAAAACTACTGCTCTAACCCATATAATTCTGGGATATCTTGAATATCATACAGTGCATAACTAAAAAAGTGAGTTATGCTATGTGAGTGTCAGTGTCTGCTACCTTTGAGGAGAATTTAAGATGAACCTCAGCTTCATCCGCAAGACTCTTCTTCAACTGAGCCCAAGCCTCTCCAAGAGTCCTAAACCGTATCAGAACAGCATCAGAGTCAAATAAAGCCATAGTACATCCAGATCTCTGTACAGTGATCACACTCTACGGAGTGTGCTACTGGCTATGGATACTAGGGGTGTAAACATTACACATATTTTATGTATAATTTTTCATTCTGAGGTCAGGATTCAAGCCTCATTTATAAGACATTTATCTGCACAAATCTGATCGTAAAATGATTTAAAGCGATTTCTAAAATGCAAATCTGACATGCGATATGTTGTATGCAAAAGTTCCCCTTGTCAAACTGCAAGCGTCCCCCTAGTCAAACTGCATGTTTTGTGGGTTTTGAAAAATGACATGTACAGTTTCTATTTATTTATGAGTTTAACATATTGGAAAAAATACAGCATAAAATGGAAAATGTGCTGTAACCTCTTCATAGGCCATATTTTATGGGGTTTTTTTCCCCAATTTGGTAAATTCAGCAGATAAAGTAACTATAGCATTTAAATGTGTTTAAACATGTTTTGTAAATAATTCCTGTGCTTATTCAGAGCAGTTTACCAGAAAGGTGGTAAAGGAGAGACTCCCAGAAGAGACTGGAGGGAGTGTCTATGATACAGCTGTAGATTTGGACACAGTGTTTCACACTCATTCATGATTTCAGACTTTAGTTCTTTATTTAAATCATTCCATCCTTTGTGCTTTTATATGCCTACACAGTGCATCTCTGCAATGCACGTTAGATCCTACAGATACGCACATCTGCCGCTCTTTGGCTCTACATACCCTTCCTCTTGCGCTGCCAGTGGGATCTGGGAGAGCTTGGAGAGGTTTTTGGCGTACTCTTCTTCAATCTTTATTCTAGTGCATACAGGGGAGAGAATACAGGGGGAAAAAAAGGTCAGACTCCACAGTGTGATGTCACAGAGAATTTCCTGCTTGTAGATAAACACAAGAGTATCCAAAAGCGGAATAGTCTTACAGGGATAAGGATTATGCTAAGCTATATAATAGTATAAAAGTAGGATTAAGTGTTGCGTTTATGCAGTCAAAGCCGAAGTAATTACCCTGGGAAGCTGCAGCGAGTGAGAATCTGTTTTTTTAGGTATGTTTCTTTTTGTGAAGTTGTGTTATATTTTATGTCTTGTTTGGCAGTTGGAAGTAGTGCACCCATGTATACAGATGTATATTTTGTTTCACCCACTGTGGCTGTTGCTTTATATTTATTTACCACTGTGACCTGTCCAGGGTGTATCCTGCCTTCCACCCAGTGACTGCTGGGATAGGCTCCAGCTGGGATAGGCTCCAGTGACCCAGAAGGATAATCGGCTAAGAAGGTGTGCGCGTGTGTGTGTGTGTGTGTGTGTGTGTGTGTGTGTGTGTGTGTGTGTGTGTGTGTGTGTGTGTGTGTACCAATGTATTCTGTATCATCTCTTCTTCTTCTTCTTTCGGCTGCTCCCTTTAGGGGTCGCCACAGCGGATCCATCTTGCCCTATCCACTGCCTCCTCTACTTTCACACCAACCATCTCCATGTCCACCTTCACTACATCCATAAACCTTCTCTGAGGTCTACCTCTTCTCCTTCTGCCCGGCAGCTCCTTCTCCAACATTCTTTGCCCAATATATCCACTATTCCTCCTCAACAGATGTCCAAACCATCTCAACCTGGCCTCTCTGGCTTTATCTCCAAACTGCTCCACCTTCACTGTCCCTCTGATCTGCTCATTTCTAATCTTGTCCAGCCTTGTCACTCCCAACGAAAATCTCAGCATCTTCATCTCCGCCACCTCCAGCTCAGCCTCCTGTCTTTAGACAGAGCCACAGTCTCCAAACCATACATCATAGCAGGACGCACTACTGTCTTGTAAACCTTCCCTTTCACTCTTGCTGCTATCCTTCTGTCACACATCAGCCCTGACATCTGTCTCCACCCACTCCATCCTGCCTGCACCCTCTTCCTCACCTCTTTTTTGCACTGTCCATTGCTCTGGATGGTTGACCCAAGATATTTGAAGTCATCCACCTTTATGACCTCTACTGCTTGCATCTTCACCTTTCCACCTGCCTCCCTCTCATTCACACACATGTATTCCCTCTTGTATCTACTGACCATCATTCCTCTCCTCTCCAGTGCAAACCTCCACCTCTCCAGATTCTCTTCCACCTGCTCTCTACTCTCACCACAGATTACAATGTCATCTGCAAACATCATGGTCCATGGAGCCTCCTGCCTGACCTCATCTGTCAACCTTTCCATCACCATTGCAAACAAGAAGGGGCTCAAAGCTGATCCCTGATGTAACCCTACCTTCACCTTGAAACCATTTGTCACTCCAACTGCACACCTCACCACTGTCTCACTACCCTCATACATGTCCTGCACCACCCTAACATACTTTTCAGCTACACCTGACTTCCTCATACAGTCCACAGTTCCTGTCTTGGCACCCTATCATATGCCTTCTCTAGATCCACAAAAACACAATGTAGCTCCTTCTGACCTTCTCTGTACTTCTCCACCAACACTCTCAATGCAAAAATTGCATCTGTGGTACTCTTTCTGGGCATGAAACCAAACTGCTGCTCACTGATCTGGATCTCTCGCCTTAGCCTTGCTTCAACATCTCTAACATGACCAAATAAGCCCGTAAAATGGTTACGATTTACATCTGATGACAAACAGAAGGCAATATAAGACTTCTAAGTAGGGCTGTACATCCCTGACCTCATAACAAATCGATTCAATCATGACTCTTGAGGAAATGTGAATGGATGAACTATTTACACAGTAATGGAATGTATACAATAAAAGTAATACGCCAAGCTGTTACCCAATTTTCCCCCAATTTAGTCTTTGACAATTCCTACCCACTATCTAGGGTTCCTTCTATAAAATAACAGCTACCAATCTGGGAGCATGAGAGCGACACATATTTCCTCTGAAACTCATGAAACCAGCCACCAACTTGTATTTTTATGTCACAAAATTTTCATGGCACAAACTTTAAGTAAATCACTGCATCACGGTATGATATTTAAGTTAGCATTAATAAAGTTTATGGCTCCCTGCTTCCTCAGTACTAGTGCTCTACGCTCACAAAACACGTCATACAAACTTGACAGCCATATTCTTCTCTTAAAATTGCAACAAAGGGAATGATACACAGTGTGTTTCTACCAGTGTGGGAACAAGGACACCTCCATTTCATGGAGCAGAATATTGTTATGCATTAAAAGCTTGTTATTTATCAGTACTGCTGTACGACACCAATGAAGATATACCTATAGAATTTTTAGAATTAGAATTTACAACCATTTGTCACTTTGTTTTGCACACTGTGAAATTAGACCTCTGCATTTAACCCATCCATGCAGTGAAACACCCACATACATGCACACTAGTGAACACACACACTAGGGGGCAGTAAGCACACTTGCCCGGAGCAGTGGGCAGCCCTATCCACAGCGCCCGGGGAGCAATTGGGCGTTAGGTGCCTTGCTCAAGGGCACTTAATGTCATGGACTGTCAGCCAAGGCGATCGAACCGGCAACCTTCCAGTCACAGGGATGGTTCCCTAACCTCCAGCCCACGACTGTAAGAACATGGCCCGTATTGACAAAGCTTCTCAGATTAGGACTGCTGATCTGTTCCTATCAGTAAGACCATTTTAATTAAGACATGAATTTGATAGTTAGCCAGCAGTCCTACTATTATATTTGCTTCTACTTTATTAGTGAAAAAAGTATCCTGCTTAGGCTGGCCTTAAATGGGGAAAGTTTCATGACAGTGGTGGTATAGAAACAATTAAAAAACAGGCAATCAGTCAAAACTATCAAAGTTGCATGATGCAACATAATAAATCACTCCATAAGATCCATTTACTCAGCCTTTTTTGATACAACATATTGTTCTTGCTGTAAAATCACTGACAAAGTGTAACTTTCATAATTACATTGATAATGAAGATTACATTTTCAGCATTTTCATATATCTTTCTAGCTATCACTGTCAATCTTTTTTTTTCTACCTATATATGGCATTTAACAATCTAGGGTTCCTTACTATAATGTCTCATTTTTAACACCCCAGTAAACCTTGTATTTTATTTTCTCATCCATTGACCTGGTGAAATCAATGATTTGAAAGTATGCCGTTCAACATGATCACATGACGCATTGTCAGATTTTTTTATTGGCTGTTTCATGAAACTTCTTGCACTAAGTTGAGAGTTGTGCATCTATTGCAGGTGAGTTTCAAATTGCACAACGCCAAACAACTCAAGTATTTAACTGAAGTTGCATGAAATTTTCAGTGTAAAGCCAGTCTTAGCTACATTGTAGCCTCCAACAATGAGTTTCAAAGACCGGTACATCTGTACTTCTTTAGATATGGTCATACCGCTAATTTCACACCAAGGTCAACAAGTTGTTTTTTTTTTTGGGTTTTTTTTTCTGCTACATTTTGTATTTTGCACTCCTGTTGCTGGGCACCATAAATATTCTCATGAATAGCATGAATTTTAAAACAAGGCACAGACAGGGTTTCCACATTTCCTGCAACAATATAGGATGAGAGTAAGCAGTAGGCAGAGTTGTGTAACAGGCAACCCCTGTTCTGAGGTGAGCAAAGAGAGTCTGACTCATTCCCCAACAGAGCGAGAGCTTAGAGAAAGACACCACGCAAGCGAGGTGGATTCAAACATTAACACTGAAACAGACTGCATCGTTTGACCAAGTGATCGGCTGCAGCAGAGACACCCTTTAGCTTGTCTTGAATCACTGACAGCACAAAAGCATACAAGTGAATACAGCGTGCCTGTGGTGATCTGCTTTCACTTACTAATGCCCAGGTAACAATAAAAAGTGTGTGCCCACTAATGTTGATTCTTTATTGAAGCTGTTGTGAGGTTGGACAAACTTCACGAAGAGCTTCCCACTGATTCTAGTAAGAAACTGTAAGACACAAAGTTTTCAAGACTTTTTTAGAGATCATTATTCATTTCAAATGTTATTTCACACTGTTAGGACAGATCAGGTGTAGTCGTGTGAGCTAACCCTGGCATAGTGTCAAATTTAACCGGCCTGGGTTCTATTTGCTAAAGCAGCATTATCCAGCTCGGTACTGAATCATTTACACTCGAATTTAAATGTTATGTAGTGGCTCTAAACTTATTCTGTAAGGTAATTAGTTTGAATGGGATTTTTGTCAGTGTTCTGTAAAGCATGTCTGATCTTGCAATAGAATGCATTTGTGAGCAGAGCATGGCTAGATCAACGAACGGAGAAGGTTGTGTCGAAACTATTGGTCACTCATCACCTGTGGGTGTTTCTGGACTCAAGCGGACTGTTGGTTGCCGTGGTTTCACTGACACCAAGCACAAAACGGAAATGTTCCAGCTAAATATAAAAATCCTGGAGAAAAATCGCTTGTCTATAAATTCTGTGCAGTGAGTGTGTGAAGAAAACTGTGTGGTCTTTGTGATTGCTGCCATCTATTTGTAGCAGAAGCACAGCCACTATTTCACCATCTCTAGTAGGAACAAATATCTAGAAACCAGAAATGGGACACACAATTTCACCACGGCAAAGATTAAGCACGTACCACCCAGTTCCCATTGGTAATTGCCACGCTGATTTGCTCCTAATTTGCATGAAGTTAAACTTGGCAGAACTTTGTCACGTTGTCAGTGTTCATGCTGCCTCCTGTTGCTGGAAATTGCCAACTCTCACTGAAAATGAATGAATTCTGACTGCTTTGTAGAGTGGTGTCACTGCAGGTGTGAACGCAGAGTAAGTCATCCATAGTTAGAAATATAAGAGAGTGCAATCAGCCCTGCTGCTGCTCTCTGGTTTAGTTCTTCTCTCAGGCAGCCAAATATGGCCTGTCACAGATCTCTTCTAAAGACATTCAGATGCCCATGGCATTGGGTGAGCACATGCTCAAAAGGATGTGGTGACACGTCATGGAGAAAGTACTCTATGGTTGACAGCTATTGTGTGATATGGCACATCTAAGTCCAGTCTGAGCTGGATTAGTTTTATTTGATTATTGACCATGCCCTTAGTTTCACGCAAAACAAGTCTGCCGTTTTTTTTTTTGTTTTTTGTTTTTAATAATAGATGTAGTGTGTGTGCGGTGTTGTTAATTTGTTTTTGCTTGTGGTGCCTCTAACACAACTGATGTGCAGATCTGGGCTATGGCTTTTCAATCTGTGCCAAAGAGGGGAATTTGAAAATATTCAAATCATACAAGTCTGCCTGTCAAATTACAGTATAGAGCCTGCCTTGGTAAAACAAATCCAGCTCCAGTAGTTCTTTAGACAGCAGGTTGAATTTGGCAATTGCTAACATTCCAGAGAAAAATTCCTGAAAAAAACATGGAACACTATTGTATCAATTTAGTTGTATGATTGTATTTCAGTCTCTTTAAATTGTCAGTATTTTGCTTTTTTCATAGAATTCATTTCATGGATGGATGGATGGATGGAGGGGGGGTTGGGGGTCTTAATATCTTGATATCGATGTGGAATGTGACGTTAAGTCAGTAACTAACATAGCGTAAACATAAGTGGTGTAGTGGTTTATCGTTATGGAAGTGTTCCTGCAGTGTGAGAGAACTGGCCCCACAGGGCTAAAGTTGGCCTACCTTTCTCTGATGAACTCAGCCATCTCTTTCTGCATCTGCTTGCCCTTCAGCTGCTTCTGCAACAGAACCTCAAAGCCTGACACTGTGGTGGTCCCTTGAGGGTCCTTCTTATCGGCCTAAAGAGCACAGACAGAGAACGGTAAACACACACACACACACACACACACACACACAAATAAATATCACCTGCACCATCCTTGCACAAGGATGTGAGTCCCTATGTGTGTGTGCATATTAGCGAGTCAGTGAGTGAGGGGATGGGCTTGCATGAATCAGAGGGGGCTGTGTGTGGGTGTGAGGTCATGTGTGTGGATGTGCATGATTCATGTAGAAGAGGGAATGTGTAGCTCATCATATGAGTAATTTTGAGTGTGTGTGTGTGTGTGTGTGTGTAAGGGCTGCAGAGTATATATTTTGCTTAATTTAGCAACATTTTTATATATTTATATGTATTTTACGCCCTGGGTTGGACTGGCGACCTGTCCAGGGTGTATCCTGCCTTTTGTCCAATGACAGCTGGGATAGGCTCCAGCACCCCCCGCGACCCAGAAGGAGAAGCGGCTTAGAAAGTGTATGTAAATCTATTTTTTCCACCCATCCACAAATTCATTTTTGTTCACAAATTCATTTTTGCATTTCTTAGTATTAAACTAGTAGTAGTATTAAACTGTCTAGTGACTGAATTTAAGACTGACATGTAAATGACATCATTCTGTGCTGCAACAATATGATGTGCAATGTATGCATCAATTTTCATGGCATCACAAAAACAGTGAATTCAAAATGGGCTGTTGTGTACCTTAGTTTCCACACACACACTGTAAGAACTGACAAGTGAATTGAATCTTTTTTTTTTAAATCTCTGCATCATTTAATCATAGTGATGAAAAAAGCATTCACAGTGTTTTGATGTGAAATGGTGCACGATAAACACACATACCCTGATTTCATCACAGTGGAGGTGACAGAAAATTCATTATCAACAATATTCATTATCCACCATGCCCACTGAACCTACACGTTTTCTACGTTTTATATGTGATGTTGATCAGGGTAAAACAGTGATAAATCTAAATGTAGGTACTATTTTGACTTATAACGTGCTGCATGTACTGCTGGGCCATGCAATGATTATGAAAAGTACAGTTCAGGCCAAAAGCAAAACACAGTGTCTCCAGCATTATGCAGCTTATTTATAACTAGTTCAGGTATTAACTTTCTATGAGGTACCTTATCTAGGCATTACATGCTTCAGATGTCTGCTTCTAATCATTATTTCCTTAACCATGTAATTATGCAGAAATCAGTGGAATATGTCTTTAATAAAGTTTACAGATTACATCAAACTCAAATTTTTTAAAACTTTTTTAAAAAAGCAAGCAAAATTCACGTTTGCCAAGATATGAGCCCTAATGAATGTGTGTGTGTGTGTGTGTGTGTGTGTGTGTGTGTGTGTGTGTGTGTGTGTGTGTGTGTGTGGAGGTGTAAACTGCATGAGAATGGTTGCCCACGTATGGTACAATCCTTACACATGAGGACACCCCAATATGTTTGCCTTTGACTGTAAGCATCTCTCTGAGCGTGTGTGTGTGTGTGTGTGTGTGAGTGTGTCTGGGAGCATCTGAGCAGCTGCCGTGGTGACAGCCACTGACATGCTTCATCACACACAGCAGAGGCGTCACATCGTCTTCACACACTCGGCTTGAGAGGAGCAACGCTCATCCAGCACAAAAACGCCATCAGCCTGTCAGCATAGTGGCTACACACACTTTCACAGCCCCACCAAAACCTGACTGCAGCAGCCACACACAGTAGTGAATCCTTAACAACACACTGACTGATTTAATATTTTGAGTAAAGCCAGTTTCTTTAGGAAATACAGAAGAAGAAAGGAGGCAGTAAGAGGAATCCTGATTAAGAAGTGACAGCATCTTCAGTCATTAAATCAAAAGAAGTGAAGAGCGACACATGGATAATTTTATTCTGTGCCATTAATTTGAATATTTCTACAAAGAAGCTTTGTTCACTTTTCTAGGTTCCCCATGGCGTATGAGAGTTGAAAGCTTACTTTTTTTATTACTACACTCGCAGCTCAGTGAAACAAGTGGAGAAATAGTCCTCTGAAATGAGTTTACATCATGCCCATATTAGGAACTTCAAAGTGGGTCTTCTCTATGGGAAAAACATGTTGCGGTTTCAAAAAGTAAACATAACAGTCTCATAGATGGTGCTACCCTGTATACATATTCCACCCCAACTGTCACTGGATCCCCTTCCAGAGGTTTAGCATTTAAAATATGAACAATGCTGCATTCATGCCACAAGCAAATTAACACTCCTGTGCACTTAAAATAACTTTATTGTTAAATTCAACACTATGACATAACATCACCAGCCACTCAAACTATATGCTTCTATTGGTAAAGCAAAATAACCATGATACTTAACAAAGCTTGCTGGTTTGTGTGGAGCATTTCGGCGAGGTTGTCCTAAAATGTCACTCCGTGCTTCCTTTTGGAATTTTTTCTGCAGTGGTGGCAGGCCAGAACCACCCCCCCAAACCTACCACCCAGGTTAAAAGCCCTCTGCAGTTTTTTGTAATTGCACCTTCATGATATTTAATTCGGCAGCAATAATATGTACGTATATATTTATTATCAGAAACACTAGCCACGTTTATATGCAGCCAAATAATTGGTTAATAATCCAGCTAATAGGTAAATCAGAATAGAATACATCCTTGTGTACACCTCAATTGGAATAGACTGGTCTGATTGAGGCCATTCAGAATACAATTTCTATTTCGTCTATTGAATAAGGTGGACAATAATGTAAATATTATAAACCTTGTAAATAATCCTGTAAATAATCCATTAAATAGAAGAATAATAACCATGTAAATGGCTGGTCATTTTAAAAACTGCTGCTTGTCTCACTCGGACCAGACTCACGTGATGCTCATCGTCATGCTAACGTCCACACTAAGCGATACTCTATGCATGCACATAAATTTGGACCAGATTACTTGCAGTGAGCATGTACACTGAGATTTGCATCAGATTGTCAAATAGAGTGTTCATATAAACACTTTAGTCTTAATCTATGATCGGAATGTATTCATTGGGATTTGCATATAACACAGCCACTGTCAGTTCAAGAAGTATTAGCTTGTACGTAGCAATAATTGGCTCCTTAATGGTTTTATAATTCAGAGGGTCCAGTTACATTTGGGGGAAATGGAAACAGCAAAATGTATTGGGTTTGGAACACATTTGTGATACTGGCAACTTAAACACTCCATTCATTTTTCTTACAGAGAAAGAACAGCTTAAACCTGGAGTTCCCAATAGCATGGCGCCGACTACAGAATGACAGCATGATTACAGAGGTCTATTATGTTGAAAATGTGAATTTTAAACTTTCATTCAAGGTCACATTAGAGTTAATAAGTAGCAGTTATTTTAGTCTGATATGAATTAGGCAAAATGCTCCTGTACACTCTTTTTAACATTTTGGTTAATGTGTCATTTTTTGACACTAATCAAATGTAAAAATGTAGGTGCAGAGCAGAATATCAACACAGAATGTAAATAAAAGGTACGTGTAGTTGATTACTATGTAATTAATAAAAGTGTAATTGTTATGTAATTATGTAATTACACAAAATTAATTATGCAAATCCATGGTATAACAACATCAGCAACACCATAAGGGCTTTGGCTCATAGCCCAACTGAAATTGTACACCTAGGACAGCTTTTTCACATTCAGTCCTTGATAAAGGCTATGATGTGTAATGCATGGATGAGTTGAGTAATGGATAAAGGTAAGATGGATGAAGCTTCTTCCTCTTGACCCTTTCACCTTCCATACATTATTTTCACATTATCTTTCTGTCACAATCTCCCCACATCTCTCACCCAGAAATAGTCGCAGTAGCTCCATTCACTGGGTTTGAGGAGTTGCTGCTCAGGTGTGGAATGGGGCAGTGGGAATGTGACAAAGTTGATCTGTAGAGAGAGGAGAGAAGAAAGACAAAAGTTAAAGGCAAAGACAATAACAAAAAAAATAACAAGTACAAGACATACATACATGAGATGCAAACTGTGCACAAGCCCTCCTTCTAAATGCACGTTGCAAGGTGCAGGGTTTAAAGAGCACGTGATATAGTGGAGCCACCAGCATGCTCAGGCATTCAGTGCTGTAGAGACAGTGGTGTTCATAAGTGGTGTAAATAAAAGGTCTTTCCTGTGTTCTACAGGGGTGTAATTCTCCTCCTGTTCAAAAAAGGTTGGAATCATATGAAAACATCAAGGTACAATTTGTACTACATCCTCTCACATTCGTACATCTGGCCTAGACTTTTAATAGTATTACTCTGTGAGTAATACTGTCATTGTTAAAGTCCAGCACCACGCTTTTAAGACATTACTGCTAATTTACAGCAGGTTCTAAGACGAAGAAAATTTCAAGCAAAACTGGCAATGGCAACTGCCCAAATTTTGGTAAATAGTAATATGTAATATGTAATCAGGTGCACACCTAAAACATCCATTTTCCACATTGTTCGCCATGCCCCTTGTAAATTCAACTGTCGGACTCCAGTCCTTGCGGGTCACAGCACTGCAGAGTTTAACATTCTGTCTCACTGAATACAATTGGTTTAACTCATCAGCAAATCAGTAAGGTCTTCAGGAATTGAATTCAAGTGTTAGATGAAAAAAACAGCAATCCGTGCAGACATGTGGCCAGGAAAGACTCCAGTTTGACACTGCTGCTGTAATGCATATGCATGAAGGAGTGAAATGCATTTTGTGTGTGTACATGGTGCATATAAGCTCATACAGTTTTGTGCATAATACACAGAATGCACCCTATTTGCACCTGAAACTGCTGAAAAAGACCCAGAGAGTCATAGTGCTTAGGACAAAGGAGCTGCTACATGATCTAAAACTCTAATTGCAAGATTCACTGGCTTCTATTTGCACTGAACCTTTTATAGTTAAGTATACTGGTGGCGCTGTTGATGCCATTCTAGTGACGACAACAGGAGCAATAAATCTGAGACTACAGAAGAAGACAGATTTAGTTCAAGTGAGTGTATGATATATGGAGTTGAACAAGACAGAACTGGCTTGTATACAGCTCGGAGGATGCAATGTGCAAAGGTCAGAGATTAGAGTGAGCCGGGAGGCCTGGACTGGGCAGCGACCTAACACTGCCAGAGAAAGCAAAGAAAGAGAAGACAAAGAAAAAGGGAGGAGGAGAAAAAGTGAGAGAATCCTACCTCAGTCTAGCGTGGGAGGTGTACTGCTGTAACAGTTAGCAATATGACGAAGTTTCATGGTATGGATTTTGCCGTACTGTGGGCACCACAATAAGCTCAAAAACAGCCACAAACAGTCCCACCTCGAAGATAAACTAAACAAGAGCATGAACAGCTTTAATAATTCTTAAAAACTCAACAGAACATTTTTCAGCCTGAAGCCACCACTGCACCACTAAGTGCCACTTGCAGTCACGCTCCTCACAGCGCAGAGGTGTCTGTGTGTGCGCATGCAGCATGACACTAGAAAGAGCTGGTGTAAAAGCAAAAGTGTTATAAAAAACATCTGCTTTGCCTAAGCCATGTATCTACATTCCCTCTTTTGCTGGAAAGATACAATCTTAACTGCTAAGAAAGACAAAAAAGGAAACAGCTAAAAAAAACAACCCAAACAGACAGAGTTGGGGCCTTTATTAGCTACAGTGAATATTATTTTAGAACCACTGTTTGTTAGTATCGATGGACTGGCGACCTGTCCAGGGTGTATCCTGCCTTCTGCCCGATGACTGGGATAGGCTCCAGCAGTCACCCCCCCTCCCCCCCAGCCTAGTATTATTTATTAACTTTAAAGGACTTACTAACATTGCTATAATAATTTTTACTATTATTTGTTGCTATTATTCTTTTTTATTTATTACTTATTTGGAAATTGTGACACCACACCATAAACATCCAAATGTCAGAAGATATAGTGATGTATTTTGGCCACCACTATCCCAAGCTTAAAGGAACAGCTTAGCATAAAAAATGACACATGAACACATTTCTCCTACACCCTAAATGTAGTCTTTTAGCCAAGACAAGCCTGAAGTTTGCTTCCTTAGTTTTGCTTTGGGTATATGAGCTTAATGCAGCTAACCAGTAATGGGAAATTAAACGCATGAATTAGCCTGCCTAAATAATTTCACATGGACCTCTTGTTATATACGTGTAGTCAGGAAATCTTAGAGTTGCTTCTGTGGTTTCTGACACTGTATGACATATTTATCTATATAAAAGGGCAAACGTATGTCATGTACGTACTAACAGGGGGCTTCATTCATAAAATTTCTTCTTAAAACCCACTCAGTTTTCACAAAGCTTCTGACATTTACCAGCGTTTTCTTATTTGAAGTTTGTTCTTAGGTAAGAATAGCATCTGCACACTCAAGACCTCAAAGGTGTGACCAGTTTTATGCTTTAAGAACACTTCATGTATCTGACGTAGACTTTTTCATGGGAACCTTTCTGAAACTTTTGGTGTAACTTTTTGGTAAGATATTGGTGAATGAGGCCCATTGTTATCATCCATTCTAACACCTCAACCTGTCTGTCTTTTGTCCATTCTGATGGAACAAAAAGGACTCCGGACGCCAAACATGTTTCGACTGATCATGTTTTTGTCAAAATTGTAATTTGCACAGAACACTGCATTTAAAATAGTCAAGAATGCTTTTCCACTAAATAAACCTGCATTCTGTTGTACCAGGCTACAGGAATAGCCAAGACAGACTCAAACCGTGCCATGCCATTGCTGCTCATTGCTGAGCAAGGAGACAATATGATCAAATGTACACAAGGACAAAGCATGCACTCTGTTTGAGTACACACTCTTGGGTCCACAGCGTCTCCAATTAGCCTGTAAGGGCTGCAATTATGTAATGTTCACCATCTGCACTGCCTCCCTGCAACTGCCAAACAGGATGTTCCTTCCACCCAACACACACGCATAGCGCTGTAAACAAACGGACCTCAATTCCCAACGAAAAGAGATATTTTGCAAAGATTTGTTAATGATTAAGACATGCGGTTGGCTTTGATTTGCAACCATTAATTAGCACGTTAATGCAATTCCCTGTATATAAATGACCCGTGGCAATGATCTGAATGGATTTTTGCAGAGGAACAAGCGCAAAACGTGGAGTCCGAGTGAGTCATCCTTCCAGATTAAGAGTGCATGGCCAAATATGGAAGACTGCATCGCAAAGCAGCAGTAGTTACTGTAAACGGAACAGTGATAATAACTGTTTGAAAGGAAATCCCTTTTAATCGTTTGAATCGTTAACCCATTAAACTGCAGGCGCCCACATGTGGACCCAATCTCCATTTCCTCCCTCCTTTAAGTATATAACCTATATTAGCTTTGTGGTAGTTGCTGAATAATAGATAGTAGTTAGTAGGGCCTATATCATGAAAAAATAAAAGAAATAAAAGATGCAACTCCAGACGCAAGATGAAATAAAAGAGGATGCAGTATGTAAATCTGAAAATTGAACATTAAGTTTCAAAATGTACTAATCACTTTGGAAGTCCATATATGGAATTGCATTTTTTTTTTTTATATATTTCTGTGATGTCACAAACATCTACACACTTACGTATATCTGCCTATATAGCCTGCAGCAGTTTAGGCCTGCCCATTTATATTGAAGTTATAAGTAGTGTTTTTGCACAGCCAATCAGAACAGAGATCATTTATGTACCAGTCTTAAGGAGCCACTCTGGCCGAGTTTACAAATTAAACGATTGCTACATCTTTTGTAGACATGTCTATTTGCCTTCTACAGTTGTGCCACAATAGTCCTAGATTTTCCAGTTTAAAGACTAAGAAAACCCTCCTATGATGATATATCGCAAAGGTGGGAGAACTTTTGACAAACCACAAGTACTTTGGCGTGGATACATGAGGATGAGCTGTATGAATTTTTTTCTCCTGCTAGTAGGTTAACGCAGAAGGGCCACTGGAAAGCAGAATATCACATCTGTATTTATTAACCTATAAATCAGCACATTTCTTAATCACTGTAAGAGGGATTCCTAATTACTGGGTATTTTGTGAGAATGGATCAATGGATGAAAATGCAAAAAGGTTACCAATTTACGCATTCTACTAAGTGCATGGGTCTGAGGTACACAATAAGGCAGTACAGAATAATCCATAGCATTATATCCATCCATCCATCAATTTTCTAAGCCGCTTCCCCGTCAGGGTCGCGGGGGGGGTGCTGGAGCCTATCCCAGAAGTCTTCGGGCAGAAGGCAGGATACACCCTGGACAGGTCACCAGTCCATCGCAGGCATAGCATTATAAATAACACATTAAAAGCTAGCTAGAGCCAGAATGCCCCATAAAGTTACAGTAACAAAAAAGGTTGGAAATGATTATGAGTGTTTGTGGTACACAAAACTGTGCAAACGTCTTATACGGACCACATGGAAAAAAAAATACAACAAAAATGTAAGATATGGGCCCTTTAAATTTAGAACTGAATATTAAGTCTCTTGTTCAGAGAGTTGAAGCATTCCTAGTCAATATTTTATTGTCCTCTAGTCTATGCTTTATATGCATATGGTTGTATGCAAGGGTTTAATTAGCTAAATAAGGGTTAAATGATGCTTTTTATTTTTATTTTATTTTCACGTTTAAAAAACCATTTGACCAGGGATATTTAACCTTTTGCATATGACTGTATCCACAATATTACAGTCAATGACTTTTGTACTGTAACTTCTGCTCTCTGGACATGGGCCGTGACATGATCCTACACAGACTAGACTCTGATTTGCTCACACAGTAACAGAACATGAGACAGATGTGTGAATATATACACCCTACACACACGCTTGCAGCGCTGAGCTCAGACTCTTGCACACTCGTCGCGCTCTAATTGAAAGGCACATGGCTTGATTTACTCGCTCGTGTCCAGTCCCTTCGCTCATTTTCTGCCTGGGAGATCATGCTGATTATCATGGCCACTGGATTTTCCATTACAGCGCCTCTCCATCTATCATTCCTGTTGTTTAACTCAGCCTCTAATCCTACTCAAAATGAGCTCATTTATCAGGGTCTGTCCCGCTGCACTCCTGCTCCTCTACACTGTCCCAGTCCGCCTTCAGCACTCTCATGTCAGCCCCTCTCTCAACTCTGGAATACAGCGCTTTGGGGAAAGCAAGGTCATATCTGTCTGTACTAGCTCTAGCATCAGCTCCCCATGTCTGGATGCTGATGGCTTCACGATGGGGAAGTAAAATAAGATGAAGAGAGAAAAAATACTTTGCAAATGAGGAGTTTACTTGGCCGTGTAATTAAAGGTCCCACATAATGGAAAACTGAATTTGAACTGCATTTTCGATGTAGTATGCTTGCAAAAACAGCCTGTTTTGAAATGACTGCTTTCGTGACATCACAAAACTGACATATCCACCTATTCAAATTTCTGTCGTTTATTGCCGCCCATTTACCTTGAACTCACAAAGTGTGTTTCAAATCAGACCGCTTTCTGAATAAGGCTCATTTACATATATAGTAGTCTTAGGCACCCAAGACACATTTTCAAAATCTATTTATTTGTGTAGAATGTGTTTATTTGCTGAGAAAAGTGTTAACATTTTATATATATATATATATATATATATATATATATATATATATAGTGATTTTATGGATGTTAGTGTGTTTGTGTGTTTGTTTAACTATTTTCAAACCTCTTCTCGAGGAAGTCCAGTATTATATGTAGTTACAAAGCAACTCCTGGTTTGACCAATCAGTGCTTCAGTAAATTGTGCTCATGATATAATTGATAATATTAACAAGTCTCTTTGGTGGCTGTGAAGGTGTCAAGCAAAAATATGGACCCAAGAAATTCTTGTCATTTTTTTATTTTATTTTCATTTGAATTATTAATACGACATTCTTCTAATGTATATTGTGATAAACTCACTGCTGAGGTAAAGTGTTTAAAAATTAGCTTAGATGCCTAACACGTTCGCACAGTACTGTATCTTAAACATACAGTCACAAAAACAGTCATCAATCACAATACATACATAATGCATAATACCATTCAAATATTATGAGTGGACGGCAGAAAATCACTCTGCAGATCCAATATGCATTTCCCCTGCGGTTCTTTATACAAAGTATCACTGTAAACTTACCTTTAAGCAAACAGTATAAATTACAAAATGAGTTCTGTGAAAAGTGTGCAATAAAAAGAAATGTATTCCATATACCAAAGTAATGAAATATGCATAGCTACTTACAGCACAATATCAATCACAATGCGTGTACATTGTGAAAGAACACTCTGCACTCCTTGAACAGCTTTCTTCTATACAGGCCTACAAAATTTCAATTTAATTTCAGTTAGAATGTTATCAAAGCCCTTAACAATGTATTTATCACACTTAATATATTTACTTTGACGTTAACTATTTGGAATGAACAGAATGATCTCAGATCAGTCAGCCTGGTAGACAAGTGCTGTCTGTAACGTGGGTTCTTCCGATTTACCAGAGCAATTTTTATACAGCCATAATATCTTCTTGTGTAAAGCATGAGTGTCTATACATTTATGAACTTTAAACATTCTACATCCCAAGTGCAATATGCGCTTGAATTATGAATGGAATTAGGCTAGCAGGCAGAAAAATGTTAACCCACTGAATGACTACCAAAAAAGCCTGATCTATTAAGCCTGATATATCTATCAGAGATATTTAACCCTTTGCATACAACTGTATCCACAATATTACGGTCGGTGACACTAGTACTGTAACTTCTGCTCTCTGGACATGGGCCGTGACATGATCCTACACAGACTAGACTCTCATTTGCCCACATAGTAACAGAACATGAGACAGATGTGTGCATATATACACCCTACACACACGCTTGCAGCACTGACCTCAGTCTCTTGCACACTCAGCACGCTCTAACTGAAAGGCACATGGCTTGTTTACACCTCTAGTGATCTCCAGTTTGTCTTCAAGAATCAAAATCACTGCACTGCAATAGTGACTTGCTCTATCATAATCTATTAACCAAAATATAAAGTGATGAACAGTCCACAATAAATAATGTAACCATCACTGCATCTGATGCAGTAGTGTCTAGAGCGAGGTTTACAGTTTGAAGAACCCTCTTCTGATGATGCTGAGCTTTTGAGACCTACAACTGCTTTGGGCGGATTTCAGGGGGCTGTCTGGATTTTTTTACTAGTTGGTGAATGAAGACGTAAGTCATATCACTATTGCTGTTGCACGTATAACCATGATAACGGTCTTTAAATCATCTCTACAGTGGAAAGAATGGGTGACTAAAACAACAGATGGAGAGGACAACAAGCTATAAGCTAAAGTTAGCAAAGTTACCTCAGTTTGGCTCCTTTCTTCTGTCTGAGATGGTAAAATCTTGTGTCTGTCAGCCATTTTGTGCTGAATAAAGATAGAATAACTGCTTTCTTTATGATTTTGTTTGATGGCCAAGGGAAGAATTACACTAATGGCTGTTTAGCATTGTATTTATTAGCATACAGATTAGCCTCTAGGCTAGCAACCAGGATTGGCTGATGCTTCAGGGATTCTCAGTAGTTGTACTGTACTATCATTTTTGGCTCGCATGCGCCCTGTAAAGCTACATTACAAATCATACCAATAATGTAAAAATATGGATGAAGATCTGTGGTTTTGGCCAGATGCATTTAAAACTGAACACAGGTGCTCACAGCTATATTAGACAGACACATCCAGACAGGTAATCCGCATCATTCTGGGGAGGTTACCACGCATAATAAAATAGGAACGCAAAGCTAAAAAGACAGAATATTCCAACTGAGGGAATATTATCAGAACGTTTGACTGAGGTGGGCAGGAGACCAACTGTTGATGAGCCATCACTCAAACTGATCCCAAGGCTGGGACACATCAGTCACGAAGTGCTGGACTCACAATAGGGGTTCAGACACAAACAACAACACTGACAAACCACGCAGCTGTTTGTGCAGGCACACAGTGAGAGGACTGAGGTATGTGAAGAATGGACAACGTTCTATGTTTGAGTAAGCAGATTGGTTGTGTGCGGTGTGGGTCTGGCGCAAGCTCATGAACCCACTGGCCCTTTCTTTAGGTGCACTGACTGTGCGCATTTGGAGCCGTTTTTCGCTGAACTGCAAATACCACTGACATAATGATAGCATGTAGCATGCTCTGGGGACACAAAACCGCAGAGCAAGCCGGCGAACAAACCTGGAGCCCCTATTCAGCCAGCGTTTCTCTCAGTACAGCATACGCAGGCAGGCAAACATATACTCAGGCGTAAATGTACACATCCACACACCATCGAACACTGCAGCTCTCAGCCATTGCTCAGGCTGTAGACCGCTCGGCCTCTGTTGCTAAGCGACAAATTGCTTTCACTGTAAAGGCAGACACTTCTTTCCCTTCTCACAAAAAGCACAGCAGTTCTCCTTCACATTCTACGGCATCACCATTTCGCTTTCTGCTCAGCTGCCTTAAACGTCAGCCGTTAGCTATTACACGCAGTGCACATCATAATAAAATCCTGATATTGTCTGCAAGCTGTCTTGTGCCTTCAATGTTTCCCAAACTAATGCGAATATGCTATATCTCCAGTGTGGGTTGATTAAATTTACCTGTTGCTTCCGCAGCATTGACTCTTTTTTTTGTAAATGCATTTTAAGTCAAAGGCTTTTTCAGTTTTTTTTACTTTTACTAAGTAAACATGTTGAAATTATTGTATGTGTGAATCGATGTCGCACTACCGATGCAGGAGGTAAAGATTAGGTTATAAGGTTTGGCTCCAGAAAAATGCTAAAGTATTCCTTTAACCTCTGTTCAACATGTTTGCAATTGAGCAATAATTGGATTGAAGGGAATTAAGCCTAATGCAGTCTAAACCTCTTGAGCTGTTTAAAATGCCTTTAGTTTCTACATTCACAGACCACATGTGCCACTAAGTCTGCCTCACAGGGCCATGCCAGGTGAGGAGAAGGGGACAGGCCTGGCTTCAGCCCTTAGGGCCGGTCCCTCTCTAAACTGCCCTGTGCCACTGTATTGATCGAGAGCGGTTTTGATTCAGAGGTTGTCAAGGAGAATAGCTTGTCGAGCCAAGCTAAAAATACCTCACAATGTTTGGCAATGGAGGCACGCAATGCAAGCTATCAGAAGAACTATAGAACAAGACACTTTTTGATAAGATGTCTTCACTTTTTAATGCAAAACATGCCATGTATTCTATCCCTTAGAATTCCATGTTTATGTCATACTAAGGCTTATCATTTACTAACTACAGGGACCTCACTGCAAACAAATGAAACTCTTCTTAGGTTGTAGAAGTATGTATAAAACCTTTGGGCTTGTTGGGGAGAACCCTTTGGGACCCTTAACAGCTCATGGCTTGTCATTAATGGGTCACTACCTCCCTTCAAACTTTAGACCTCTGTAGTGACATTTACTGATATCTGCATGCTTATAATATGTTATTTAGACTGTGGGGAAAAACATGCTTATTGGCTCACTAACACTGACAAAATGACATAATTGACTACTTGGGTGTCAAAAATGAATATCAAATGACACCAAATTTTATGACATTTGATAATATCAAAGCAGTCTGATCAATAATAATTCGATATGGAATATCAATGCCAATGTTCAATTTCTATGCAATTTCTATGTGCGGAACACTGCTTTCCAAGACTGTGTTCTGCAGGATTTTCTTCAGAGCAGATATGAAGTAGTGATTCACTACCCCTTCATCATCTGTCAACACCTGCTTATTCAAAGAAGCCAGAAAGTAACACTGAACTGTATGTTTCTCCGTTTGGGAAAAAAAAAACTGAATGACTCTCTCTCCCCATCTGTATTTCTCTCTCCATCCCTCTTTGTGTGTGCGTTTCATTTCAACAGCCATTAATCACTTCTATTGCCTTTGTCACCATGGAAACTGGACTAGCCAAGTCTTCCCCCGTTTCCCTGGGCTGCTGCTCCCTCTCCCAGGGGGCGGATATACGGCTTTGATGGACAGCTTGACTGCCCTATGAGTTTTACAGAATTCCCCTCTTCCAAAACCATACCCCAAAAGTCTTGTCCAGCCCTCCTACCAAACGGCATCCCTCATCCCCCCCCTCCACCTTTCTATTTCACTCTCCTTTTCGCAGTCTTGCTCTCTTTCTCTCTTAACCACTATCATAGCATAGGTTACATAACAGCAGCCTGAATTATAGCCTACACATAAGCATTCAGAAGAATGTAATTACAGCGCTGAGGAGATCCACACGAGCGTTAATTAGTGATCTGTACCGCTTTATGAAGACGTCTCCCCACTATAGATATTCAGTACAACTCAGGGGCTGTAACCCACACAAAAAAGCGTTACTTTAAATATGTTCATTAATTGTACATGAACAGAATATGTTACACAATGATAACTCAATGGTGTCTTTCAGTTCGCTTACTTTTTGCGGTAACTGTGCTGATGTTAAGGATGCTTTGGCCCAACATTTCCTCTTCCGATATCTGAAGGCACTTAAGCAGATAAATCTAATGATCGCAAACATGTTGAAAGAGCTTTCAATACAATCTCAATCCAAACTTGGTAAGGATGTAAGTGAATCTTATACCTGCTATTTTCATCATATCATCATCAGCATAACGCAGATTTTGCATTTGAACCACATTCTCTGTTTCGACCCAACGCCTCTCACTTTTAAATGACTATTTCTGGCTTTACAGGGCACACACGCCATATTTTAGCATTTTCCTCCTTTTTTCCTTTCCTGCTACTTCTTTCAACTTAATTGAAAAACAATTGTAAGATATTTTATTCCAAGTGATTTATTGCATTTCCATTGGTCCCTTAATCACAAAAATTTCACACAGTATGAAGGACCGCTACTGTTTAAAGATTTAAGAAAGGGAGATATGTGTAATTTTTGTACAGCCATGTTATTTTATTCATGTGAAAATGCATGTCACTCAAATAAACTCGATGCATGGAAAGCAGGCGGGTTCGCCTCAAATTTGGAGGAAAACAGCAGCTGGAGATGAAAGAGCATTGTGAGAGGAACAGGAAAGGGCTGTGCAGAGAAGGCCCATTGTAAATATATGTGTATGATGAAGGCAGCTGGATGACCCATGGCACCTGGGGGGGCAGCATCACTCGACCTTCTGCAGAGCGCTTTATTAAGTGAATGCGTGGATGTGGGCACGTTACCTCACAGCCTTCGCCACAGCCGCAGCCACACATCACACACGATCTGCCTCACGGCTGCTTTCGCAGCACGGTTGACTGCAACGCGGTTACTATATGAGCCCCCATTGTGTGCTTTTGCTATATTTCACTTTGCAGATCCAACAGAACTGCAAACATCAAAATAAGAATTAAATGTATACAAAAAGCTATGCTGAAAACCAGAGGTGTCATGGCAGTGAGCCATGTGTGTGCATATGTCAGAAGAAATTAAGCTCCCACTGTCAGCATCATCCATGTCTGATAACAGAGCTTTTCAGAAGCTGCACAGCTTGTGTTGCCATTCAGAATGCTCTGCGCTCACCAACGCTGTCACAGCGTCTAGCGGTAGCTTTGTTCTGCATCACAGCCTGGAATAGCAAGTGCTTTCAGGAGAAGGAACCTGCACATAAAAGAAGTCAAAACAGCTGGACGCTAAGACTATTTAGAAATCAACTGCTTCAATGCGCTAACTTAACAGAATCAGATCAATATAAGAAAAACTCTTATATTTACAGTTATGTAATGGCCAGCACCATTGTTGCTGTGTCTTCACACTTTTTACAGCAGTCTCGCATGGAAACACGCACACACTCCCACTCTTAAGCAGAGTGGCACAGAAGAGTGAACAGATGTTTCCCATCCGACTTCAGGGAGGCTGATTTAAAACCACACTGACCATCATGAAAACACTTAGCCTTTTCATCAGTGATCATCAGTGACTCAGTGATTGAAGATAATCAAGTTATGAAGCTGTAGCTGCAGCCAGAGAATGGCAAGAAATCTACTTGATATGTATGCGTATCTCAGGATGGGCTACTCTGTTTACAAATACTGAGGTGCATGTGTGAGTGCATGGGTACTCACAGTGGTTTTAGTCTCCTTGATTTCCCTCTCCTTGTTCTGTCTCCTGGCCGGGGAGAGCGAGCCGGGGCTCTGTGGGGACAGACAAGACGCATCGTCAAAACTGCCCTCCGTGTCGAAGCTTTCCTCTGTCTCCATCTCTCAGTTCCTCCCTTCCTTCTCTCCTTCCTTCCTTCCTTCCTTCCTTCCTTCCCTCTCTCTGTCTCTTTCACTCTCTCTCAGTCTCTGTTCTCCTGCCACACTGCTCAACTACCGCGCGCAGTCTGCCTGCCTACCTCTGTTGCCGTGGCGAGCAGCATGCGGAGGGGGTGGGTGGTTGGAGGGGGGCGTGCCAGTGAGAGAGGTGGGTGGTGATGTTGTGCATTGAGGAGAGCAAGAGAGAGTTAGAAAGAGAAACACTGAGTGAGTGAATGAGTGTGTGGAGGTGTGACACAAACCTACAGAAACTGGAAAAAAGGAAGAGAGCGAGAGAGAGAGAGAGAGAGAGAGAGAGAGAGAGAGAGAGAGAGGCAGGCAATCTGATAGAAAACAAAGGGTCTGATAAGATGATAACAGCAAGAGGCATATTACAGAGAAAGAGCAGGGAGAGAGAGAGGCTGAGTGTAAGGTGTAAGTGAATGAGTGAGTGGAGTTGTTAAACACAAAGATAAAGAGGGATAAAAGAAAGAAAGAGATCAGAGTGTGGGAGAGAGAGTGAGAGGAAAAGAGAGAGAGAGGCTAAGTAAGTGAATGAGCGAGTAGAGGCACAGTTAAGAATACTTAATACAAATAGACGTCGGAAGAATGAGAGAAATTAAGTAAGTGAACGAGTGAGTAAAAACAGTGTGAGGAAGACAGGTGTACTGAGAAAGAGAGAGTGAAAGAGAGCAGATGGGTGACTAAGTAAATGAGTGATTCAAAGTAGAATTAATAATACGGAGTACAGACACACTGTGAAAGAGAGTGAGACTAATAGAACCCTGAAGGTCTGACAGGATGACTGTCATCCCTGCTAGCAGAAAACAAAAGCTCATATCTCCATAATAATAACAGGAGAAGGAAAAAACATATTTTACCTTTAATGTAAGTCAATGGAAGCTGACGTTTTCTGAATTTGGGCTTTTTCTTTTGGTCCATTCATCATAGAATTTACACACGATATAAAGGGCAACAGGCATTTTCAAATTACATCAAAAACTGAAAAATGACAGCTATAGTACAACTATACAGAGAAAATGAGGGGAAACGGAAACAGACGCACTGACTCTGTTAGAAGGCGTAAGGAGGAGTGCAAAGAGGAAAAAGAAACAGATTTTATTTACACAAACTGCACCACGCCTCCACCCTGCTGCATGTGTGTGCGCGTGTTTGAGTGAGAGGGGAGGAGGTAAGAAATAGCCGTGTGATAAGCGTTCAGAGGCTAATTAGGATTGGAGACAAGATACGCCATCACACAAGAGTGAACCACATGATCGGCAAGGAAGAGGCAGTGAGAGAGATTCACCTGCTTGTGAAGCTGTATGATGGTTCAAGGAATCTGTATTCATAGCACGCATCCGTCTGTGCTCCTGTGTTCCTGTGTGTTACGTGAAGGGGTGGAACTGAGTGAGGGCAGGTGCTATATTTACACATGAACTGAGCAGCGGACCCCTGTTCTCAAGTGTGTGGATGTATGCGGGTGTGTGTTCATGTTTTTCTCAGTGTTCTAGCTTCCATCTATGACGCATATCTCCGAGCAAAACAAACCCAGTGCCTCTCCCCACCCCCTCCTAATGACCATGTGTAGTAGATGCACAGCGTATGGCATGAACAACACAACTACTCCTGCACAAGATCAAAATCACAGCATGTACACATGGAACAACAGCAAATGGCACCACAACCACAAACGCCTTTTTTTCTCTCACCTTTCTCCAGAACATGGCGGCACTGGCCCAGCACCTACTGGTCTGTCCTGTCCTGTCCTGCCCTATAGTGTCCCGCTGTCCCCTGTTGTTACCCTGTCCGTGCCCCAGCCCTTCGTCCTCCGCTGCTGTCCCGTGCCTCTCACCCCACTACAATCCACCCTTCCCCAGCCTGGCCCTGGCTCAGCCCCTGACCATGCTCCAGCGTCTGCAAGCGGGCTGCCCATATGGCCTGCTCTCCTTCTGGCCGTGCCTGTCTGCTTGCTGGCATGGCTGCACCTCCGTCCAACCACTCGGCAGGTCACATGGCCTGCCATGGATTTTACTTGGCCCAGCTTCAGCTACTGCTTTACCTGTTACCGTCACCAGACACACGCAAGTGGCTCCAGAGCCAGCAGCTCTGACTACAGCTTTAACCCTTTAAATCCTAAGGGACCTGTATGTGGATTCACACTTCAGTTCATATTTGCGTATTACTTTCATAATAGTTACATCAAATTATTCATAGCAGTCAATAAATATTCACTAAAGTCTTAAGACCAATAGCAGACCAATAAATCTTACTTAGGACTTAATATTTAACCACCTTGAATGTAGCCCAGTATTCTGCCCAAACCCGACTGCAGGCAGACAGAATTCTGTCCAATCCCAACTGCAGCCCGACAGAATTCTGCCCAAACCCGACTGCAGGCAGACAGAATTCTGTCCAAACCCGACTGCAGCCAGACAGAATTCTGCCCAAACCCGACTGCAGGCAGACAGAATTCTGTCCAATCCCAACTGCAGCCCGACAGAATTCTGCCCAAACCCGACTGCAGGCAGACAGAATTCTGTCCAAACCCGACTGCAGGCAGACAGAATTCTGTCCAAACCCGACTGCAGGCAGACAGAATTCTGTCTAAACCCGACTGCAGGCAGACAGAATTCTGCCCAAACCCGACTGCAGCCTGACAGAATTCTGTCCAAACCCGACTGCAGCCTGACAGAATTCTGCCCAATCCCGACTGCAGCCTGACAGAATTCTGTCCAAATCTGACTGCAGCCTGACAGAATTCTGTCCAAACCCGACTGCAGGCAGACAGAATTCTGCCCAAACCCGACTGCAGCCTGACAGAATTCTGCCCAAACCCGACTGCAGCCTGACAGAATTCTGTCCAAACCCGACTGCAGGCAGACAGAATTCTGCCCAATCCCAACTGCAGGCAGACAGAATTCTGCCCAAACCCGACTGCAGCCCGACAGAATTCTGTCCAAACCCGACTGCAGGCAGACAGAATTCTGTCCAAACCGGATTGCAGCCTGACAGAATTCTGCCCAAACCCGACTGCAGCCTGACAGAATTCTGCCCAAACCCGACTGCAGCCTGACAGAATTCTGCCCAAACCCGACTGCAGCCTGACAGAATTCTGTCCAAACCCGACTGCAGCCTGACAGAATTCTGTCCAAACCCGACTGCAGCCTGACAGAATTCTGCCCAAACCCGACTGCAGCCTGACAGAATTCTGCCCAAACCCGACTGCAGCCTGACAGAATTCTGTCCAAACCAAACTACAGCAAACTACTTTTTTCAAACTATAGCCCAGACATACCATCTGAAACTCGTGAGCAGAGAGAAGTCAATACTAAGTGGTCTGACATTTGATATGTGCCAGTAGTGACCAAAAGAAAGATGCAGATGACATTACAACAGTACAACTGGGTAGAAGCTCGCCATGAATTGCCAAACTGATGCAAATGCTAAAATTCATTCACACAGTGGATGTGATCCAATTGTCATTTCTCAATAGCATGACATAGCTGTACCATGCTGAATAACAGGGCAACCGAGTAGGAGATTAAGGTACACATGTGTTCTACAGGCTTTAAGCAGCAGCAGCAGACAGACTTACACATCAATCCTCTTAAAGCTTTCGGCTGTGACCTGCCTCAGCAAGACAGTACCTGGCCATTCACGCCGGCTTTCCGCTGTGCCACGTCTGCCTTCTCCAGCTGCTGGACAGGAGCCCTGAGAGGCTGGCATCCGTTCACTGAAAGTACAAGAGAGGACAAGGACTTACACCAACCTGCTGCTTCACATTTCAAATCCCTCGTGTTCGGTGCAATACGAAAGTGCTTTAGACTTGATCCACTGAATTATAAATAGAATATGTGAAATCAGTCATTTATTTATGATCATATGTGAATTATAGTTTTATGGATTCCATAATGATTGGGGTTCGACCAAAAAATAAATAAATAATCACATAAAAGTCAAAGAGTTATTGTATCAACAGATTTGAGTCTGCACGTTTGCCTTTTTACTGTTTTGATGGCTACAAATGACAAATTACATCAACTTTAGTAAATATGTAAAGGAATATGTAAATATGTATGACAATAACATTTAAAGGATGATAAAATATCTTTTTAAGTACAAACCTAAGTACAAACACAAGCGTGTCATCGATTGAAAGTTTAGAATCCTCACTTTTGACAGAAATTCTCTGCTTGTTTCAACAAGTTACAAGAGATAAATAATTAAGCCAAAATTATACAGGCTTTTCTTACCATGTGTGATAATTGCAAGAGAAGTGCAGGAATTTCTATGGGTAGATGGGTAAGTAAGAAGTTAGGTGGGCAGGTGAGTAGGTAAGTGAACAGGTGGGTAGTTGTGTAGGTAGGATGAACATAGAGATAGGTAAGTAGATGGGTGAGTGGCTAGGTAGGTGTGTAGGAAGACAGGTAGGTAGCTGACTAGGTGGCTAGGTAGGAAGGTGAGTAGGTGGGTGTGTAGGTGGGTGATTAGCCAGGTAGGTAGATAGGTGGGTAGGTATAGTCCGATAGGTAGGTAAGTAGTGAGCAGGTGACTTTCAATTTGATCATTTTACACAAGTAGGCAAAGGTTGTGTTAGGAATCTTGCCCAAGGACTCTTATTGGTATAGTGTACGGTGCTTACCCAGGTTGGGGTTTGAACCCTAGTCTACAGTGTAGAAGGCAGAGGTATTAACCACTACACTAACCAACCACACATTATCCAACCAACACATTAATTGTTATGCATTGACTTTCACACCTACCATGTTTCATCCGGACCTCCAGACTTTTCAGTTTGGTCCAAACTGAAGTAGCAGGGGCGAAAGGTGCCTCACACCATGGTTCAGACCAAAGGACCAACATTTGGTCTGATCAAAAGATGTGGTCTTGTTCCAGATCAAAATGGACCATGTTTCAAAACTTTTTTTGGATGGTTCGGACCAATTACATGAAGTTGAGGCTACCGTCACCCATTAAACAAGGGAAGAAGAAAAAGTCTAACACAAACGTCAAAAGCCAACTTGAAAAAACATATAAAAACGCCAAAATCACAGATGATGGTTCTTCAAGGGTTCTTTAAAGAAATAAAGAAAATGTTTCTATACAGAACCATGAATACATTCTTCGGAACATGCTGTAGATGGACCTATACAGAACCTTTTTGAAAAGAATTTGGACCTTTTCAAATGCACTTGTACTGTATTTCACATTATGAACAAGAAATGTGAAATCGTTTAGGAGTAACAGCTTAACAAATGCATTCACATTCACATGATGAATGTGCAAACAAATCACAAAACCAACAGAAGTCTGACATGTACTGTACAGCAAAATGACAAATGTAGGAGATAATGTACTCAGTAGCTAAAGTTCAGGCCTGAGACAGCCCACTCAGTCTGAAACTCAAATGCTGCCTGTGTGCGGGGGACTGGCGGCTCTGGCTAAGAGCCGGGAGCCATTCCTGTCGCCCCCTCAGGGTTGTCCATTAATGAGCCGCGCGTTCAGGACATCATCATCCATATCTAGTCCTGGCTCTTGGCTATACTCACGTTCAAAAGTTTGAAATTACTGTTTTCAAAAGTAAAATTATTAAGGATAATTAATAATAAATAATATACTGCAATTAACTATTTACAGTAGTTCTTTGATAACTTATCTGCCTGAGATTGCCGTGTCTCTAATCCAAGGCATTCTGTGTGTTAATTTTACTAGAACTTCACTCGTGATGTTATATAGCTTTCTCAGTCATTATGAAATCATCTACAGCTCTGTTCATTTAAACTTTCTTTATTTTTACAACTTTATACAAATAAGGTGGAAAGGTGTGATGTTCTAGAGTAGTAAAATGATTTTTAAAAATGTATCTACAACATTGTTTTTACTTTAGTGAAAACATGATTCCAAACTTTAGACCTGTGATTCCACGAAATGCCTGTGTAATTTTCAGCAAGCTGTAATAAATGAGAAAATGTCAGATGTGTCCATAAAAATTATCAGACCTATAGATGATTCCAAAAATCACTGCGAAGGAAGAAATACAGAGAAAAGATGATTTTTGACAGCATTATGTGACTTAGTAGTGACATAGTAATATCATAGTAATTGATAAATCCAGCGCTTTCTAAGGAAAAACATGGATCTCCTACAATGCACAATACAGCGCCACGATACAAAACTAACCAGAATTATACAAATGTTTATTAAGCACTTAACCAACATTAAAATGCAATTTTACAACACACTGTTCACTCTGTTCTGTTGTTCTGGGGTGAGCAGAGCTGTTACGATGCTAACCAGCAAGAAAACCTAACTTTAAATAAATAAATGTAGTAATTATAGTATATATTTTCATTTAATAACTTAATATTGTTCCCAAAATTTAAATCTTAAAATACCTTATGATGCCTAGTTTGTAATACACTGCTCAAAACAATAAAGGGAACACTTAAACAACATAATATAACTCCAAGTAAATCAAACTTCTGTGAAATCGAACTGTCCACTTAGGAAGCAACACTGATTGACAATCAATTTCACAGCTGTTGTGCAAATGGAATAGACAACAGGTGGAAATCATTGGCAATTAGCAAGACACACTCAATAAAGGAGTGGTTCTGCAGGTGGGGACCACAGACCACTTCTCAGTACCTTTCTGCTTTCTGGCTGATGTTTTGGTCACTTTTGAATGTTGGTTGTGCTTTCACACTCATGGTAGCATGAGACGGACTCTACAACCCACACAAGTGGCTCAGGATGGCACATCAATGTGAGCTGTGGCAAGAAGGTTTGCTGTGTCCAGAGAACACCAGGATTGGCAAATTCGCCACTGGTGCCCTGTGCTCTTCACAGATGAAAACAGGTTCACACTGAGCACATATGACAGACGTGACAGAGTCTGGAGATGCCGTGGAGAGCGATCTGCTGCCTGCAACATCCTTCAGCATGACCGGTTTGGCAGTGGGTCAGTAATGGTGTGGGGTGGCATTTACTTTGGAGGGCCGCACAGCCCTCCATGTGCTCGCCAGAGGTTGCCTGACTGCCATTAGGTACCGCGATGAGATCCTCAGACCCCTTGTGAGACCATATGCTGGTGTGGTTGGCCCTGGGTTCCTCCTAATGCAGGACAATGCTAGACCTCATGTGGCTGGAGTGTATCAGCAGTTCCTGCAAGATGAAGGCATTGAAGCTATGGACTGGCCTGCCCATTCCCCAGACCTGAATCCGATTGAGCACATCTGGGACATCATGTCTCGCTCCATCCACCAACGCCACGTTGCACCACAGACTGTCCAGGAGTTGGCGGATGCTTTAGTCCAGGTCTGGGAGAAGATCCCTCAGGAGACCATCCACCACCTCATCAGGAGCATGCCCAGGCGTTGTAGGGAGGTTATACAGGCACGTGGAGGCCACACACAACACTGAGCCTCATTTTGACTTGTTTTAAGGACATTACATCAAAGTTGGATCAGCCTGTCGTGTGTTTTTCCACTTTAATTTTGTGTGTGACTCCAAATCCAGGCCTCTATTGGTTAATAAATTTGACTTCCATTGATGATTTTTGTGTGATTTTGTTGTCAGCACATTCAACTTTGTACAGAACAAAGTATTCAATGAGAATATTTCATTCATTCAGATCTAGGATGAGTTACTTGAGTGTTCCCTTTATTTTTTTGAGCAGTGTGCTTCAGTTTATGTAAGTTATTCCTAAATAAAATAACAACAATATATACTAGTCATCCCAAACTTTTGAATGGTAGTGTGTGACTGCTCCCCTCTCCTCCACAAGCTTCCTCTCATTCACCACCCACCCTCTGCTGTAGCGTCAGTCTAGTGAGTGCGGGAATAGTACACGTGAGCCATTGGCAGCGACCCCTCGGGCTGCGTGGAGAAAACGCTTAACGGACACCAGATAACAAACCCTGCCTTTGGCAGTGGAATAGCAATGAGACGGGGAGGTGCAGACACAGGAGGAGAAGGAATCAGAACACATTTCCTTACATTATAACACAAGCTTTAGTGCCTGCACATCAGGGTGGATCTACCAAAACCATCTTCCTCTTAGATGGTTTACCAAAAAACAAATGTACACTGGTATCCCGTAAATATAGGCAGTCAGCCAACACACGTTTAGACCCGAAAATTCCTTTAGCTTTGCACGGGAGCTATAATGCTGATGTTGCAAACATGAAGCCAGGTAGTGACCAGGTAGTATTTGGCAAACTGCATGTTTAGATCATCATATAATTGCCTCAAACCAGACAAGTTGTTTGGTACTCTGAAATAAAGTAAATATTAATGTGTTTTTTGACCCTGTATGGCATATAAAAATAGATGAAAATCAAGATTAGGACAAGGTAGCTGTTATTACTGCTTTTGCTAGGTGATGTATTTTTGTCCACTTCTATAGATAACAATGTCATACAGTGTCAGAAACTACATGAGCAAGTCCATTTGAGATTACGTAACAACTGGACACGCTTTAAGACGAATGTGACGATTTAGGCATGCGGTTTGAACAATCATAACTGCTAGCTAGAAACATCCATTACTGTAGCTTCTAGCTACAATAGCCTCAGAACGTCCATGCACAACAATAGAAATATACTTCAAACACCAATTATGGATGACTGACTACTAATACTTGGAGAAGGGGACACTGTATATTTATTTTCCAACCAAGACTTTAAATCAACCCTAAGGACCATTCTACCGTAAACAAACACATACAGATAAACTTATAAACCCAAGGCTTTTTAATGAACTGATATCGTAATAAACTAAATATATACAAAATCATCTTTTATAGGGTACTTTCAATTGGGAAGTGGCTGCCCCAAACCCTAACTTCTAAAATTCTTGTGAAAACTTGTGAAAATAACACTTACATTTATTTTGTATTTTATGTTTTTTTTTTCTTCTTTTAAGATCTTTTATGCTCTCCCATATTTCTACATCACTACTGAAACACAAAGACCTTTAGCTCTTTGGCAGAGCCTTACTTTCACCACGCCCCTGCATTTTACAGGAGGAGGGGAGACTGCAACCTTGTCCCTCCCAGCCACATGGTGAGCAGTTAGATCTTATTGTTTTGAAATAAATGTGTGCCAAAGTCTGAAAATAAGTGTGTAACATCTAAACAAGTGTGTGACTGTCTAAAATAAAATATTATGCTTTTATGTGTGTACAGCTGTTCAAAGCTGCATTTGCTAGTCATGTAGTGGCTAGTGTTTCTGAGTTATGCTCGGAATGAACAAAACAGTCACTTCAAAACATTTGGCAAAGTTGCTAAAGTGCTACTACTGTATTATTATTTTATAGACAAAAAAGGACTGCACATTCATTTATTTTAATAAAATAAATTATGGTAGAGGGTCACAAAGCAAAGAGGTTTTAGTCTAAATTTCAAGTCACTTAAAGGTACAAACTGTTTTAAATTAAGAGACCCTTATTAGTCCCACAATGGGGAAATTTCAACTCCGCATTTAACCCATCCGTGAAGTGAAACACCACATACACACTAGTGAGCACACACACACTACAGGGGCAGTGAGCACACTTGCCCGGAGCGGTGGGCAGCCCAATCCCCAGCACCCGGGGAGCAGTTGGGGGTTAGGTGTCTTGCTCAAGGACACCTCAGTCATGTGCTGTCAGCTCTGGGGATCGAACCAGCGACCTTCCGGTCATGAGGCTGGATCCCTAACCTCCAGCCCACGACTGCCCCGTGTTTTCAACTCTGACTTTCAACCAAATTGGTAGAATGATGCATATAAGGTGACTGCCTTAATTCACGCCTTCTGCTCCTCTTCATTTAATGTCCTAATAATATCAGAGGTAAGTATTTATGTATTTGTATAAAAACACTTTGTCCTGCTTTATAAATGTAATATAGACAGTTTTCATTTCATCCTTGTTGGTGAGGCTTCATCATCAAGGTTTTTTATGTTTATATGTTTTTGTGTTTATAGAGCGCTTAGTCAGTTAGATCACAGATAACAGGTTGTGCAGAATCTGTAGATATGTAACACTTCTACAAAACACAAAGCACAAAGGCCTTAATGTAGGTCTGAAAGGGTTAAGATGCAAGCCACATAAAGATCACTGGACCCTACTATATGCCTCCCTTGGGAAAGACATATAGGCTTTTCCACTGCTGTGGTCTTGCAGCGTTCAGGGACAGCAAGAGGCCATTATTAGGACAACCAGGCCTGATGTCCTCCAGAGCTCTGTGGCATGACATGACATGACATCTCAAGCCCAAAGATGTGTGGAGGAAAAACAAGCCTGACTAGGAGAAGACTGAGTGGAGAAGCATGGGTCTAATGCAGTTTTAGAAGCATGGGGTTACCTGAGTTGTTGTGTGTCCGAACAGGCTTTGGGGCCGCGGCTGGTGTACATGGTCGTTCCCACGTTGTCTCTGAAATACATGTAGAGTAGAAGACAATTTTATGATAAATCAGATTCAAATCTACAGCAGTTCCACAGCAGCGACCTACTCACACTTTAACAAGAGTTTGTAAAGGATACAGTTCCCGTCCCTCAGGACATATTTGACCACCATGAAGCCATTTGCAAGTGACAAGGCTCAACGGAATGCTTCAAAGATTTGAATGGAACCTCCAAACCTTCTCATTTTTGTCATTTAATTAATTAATTAATTAATTAAGAGATTAAGAGACCCTTATTAGTCCCACAACGGGGAAATTTCACCTCCGAATTTAACCCATCCGTGAAGTGAAACACCACATACACACTAGTGAATGTACACACACACACACACACACACACACACACACACACACACACACACACACACACTAGGGGGCAGTATGCACACTTGCCCAGAGCGGTGGGCAGCCCAATCCACAGTGCCCGGGGAGCAGTCGGGGGTTAGGTGTCTTGCTCAAGGACACCTCGGTCATGTGCTGTCGGTTCTGGGGATCCAACCGGCGACCTTCCAGTCACAAGGCTGGTTCCCTAACCTCTAGCCCACGACTGCCCCCTAGAGAACTTTATCACTACCAACTCCTAACCTGTTTCTTAATGTTTTAAACACAATATCAAGAATGGGTTAGCATACGTTAAGATCAGCCTCAATTTTGCAAACTGACAAAGACTATATATTTTTCTCAATTCAATTTTTTGACCATAAAAGTAGGATTACATATATTACATACGGTCATTGTGAACTCTATCAATATAGCACAGAAGCTGTTACTTACATTGTGTCAAAATTTCATGATGAATGAACCAATAGCAATAAAATCTCAGTACATTAACTTGCTTTTAATATATATTGCTGCTGTCGGAACAAAACATTGTATCTCCATTTTTGTCATTTTTCAGTTTTTGACATAATTTGAAAATGCCTGTTGCTCTTTACACTGTCTATGAAAGTCTTGATGAATGGACCAAAAGAAATGGCCCCAAAAAAATCTGGTTCCATTGACTTACATAAAAAGTAAAGTATGTTTTTTGCTTCTCCTGTAAAGTAAAGTCCAGATACAAGGTTTTGTTCCGACAGCAGCGATACGCCTTTTTGGAAAGCGACGCTGTGTGGCAAAGGTCTTTTTAAAGGTTACTCAGTTGGGTTTTAAAGGTTGTCTGATGTATTTACCACAGTTTCATTTTCTCGGCTGTTAGTGAGTCCATAACAAATTACAGTTTGCTACATTTGGTCCAAAACACAAATCAAGGACATCAATAAGATGAAGGTGTGTTGTTTGACTCTGGCATTCAGTGAAATTCAGATTACAACATTTTCTCTACCAAATGATTCTATGGTTTATATTAGAGCGTGGGCTGTTGGTATATGTAGTTTTAAAGACATTGACTCAGAAGTAGGCACAAAAATATTGCTTTCAACACCTGTTGCTTCAAAAGGTCTCTGAGGGTCTCTTTTTACCATCACAGAGGTTTATTACTACAGAAACTTTTAAACAAGTAGGAGACACAGGCAAGTCCAGGCTTTCATACCTCACCCCTACAACTTAAAAACATTAGGTTTACTTTGCTTTCCATGTAGTTACCTGGTTCTAAACCCACCTTATTCTCAAACTGCACTTCTACCATGCACTCATATCTAACATCCTGTACATGTGCAATTTGATTCTTTAGGAAATAAATGAGGAAACCCTGAAATCTCGAGTTTTGTCAATCTGATTGTTTTTGGACTATTTTCAGTACTCTGCTCTTGTACTATGTCAGTTGCATGACTACAGCAATGGCAGTGTTCCTTACACATCAGTGGGAGGGTTAAGGAAGCTTATTTGAATATATGGACTCATCACAGTATTTGTTTACTTATTCAGGCGTTCAAAAGAAGTCAATGTTAAACTTCCCATATTTTTGATTTTAGATGTGAAGATCCTCATGGACTAGTTAATTCCATGATTATTCAGGCTGTGGAAATGACCAAAAGGAAAAAGAGTGATGCTTTGCATCAGTGACACTGTGTGTCCTGGTTTATTCGTAGCAGATTAATATTTGTATATATTTTCCTTTTGCAATTTGTTAAGATGGGACAAAACGGATGGACAAAATATATATAAGTGGCCATCAATATACTTGGGGGGGCGCACAAGTGTAGTGGAAGTGTGGAAGACACCAAAAGGTAGACATTTAAAGCTTTCTCTACTGCTATAAACACATACACAGTCAGTCACAGGTTCCTGTAACAGAGAACAACCAACCATTTTTTTTTGCTTGGATGTCACTAACAGTGCTTCCAGAAAAGGGTTTCTCTCTTCTTGCACTTGCAAAGTGTATCATTCCTTCCTGGCAGCAAGTGAAGGGTCAATTGCCCCAAACAGAAAAAAAGACTTGTGTAAGCGTTATTTGGTAATCAGCTTCAGCCAGCAGTCTCAGTGATACAGAGTGACTATTTTGGCAGCGATCCCTGTAAATGTTATTTTAGACTAAGATGTCTGGAAGGTACATGCCAGCTGAGGAAAAAATCATGGCTTGGCTGTAGCTGTCAGCTGGCCAGACAGTAGTAGAACTCTTATTTTTGGCAATAAGAGATCACATTTACTATAAAAATCAAATCTCCATTTAGCAGCTAGTTTATCAGCCTGGTAAGCCACATGTATCTGATTTCTCATTCAGGACGAAAACGGCAATTATTGATTTTGAAAGGCAAGCGAAGGCAGCTATATAAACAAAAACACAGGCTGCCTACCAGGAGCTGCCAGTAATGACTGACGTGCAATCTGTAAGTGAGAATTATCTGAAAAAGAAAAAGAAATCACACCAAAACTGTTTACGAAGCAAAAGTGGCCACACGTGGCCAAGCCATGCACAAAAATAGCCCGCGGACAGTTCGGCCAGTATTCACTGGAGACCCATGGTGCCGAGCCAATGCCAGAAACTTGGCGGGCGTGCCAGCTCGGAGCGGGATCACAATCCAGAACATGTTCTCACAAAAGAGATATTAGATCAGCAGTGCTGATTCTGGAGCTGTTTTGCTCTTCAAAACACAACAATCTAAATTAGCTTTGCAAAAGAGAATTCTGATATAGGATCAGCGATTCAGGAATGGCAGACTGACACTTGATACAAGTACTATAAAAAAGTTCATTATAAAAAATTATGCAATTTTTTAAACACAAAAATTTAGTAGCCTGGTTGAGTTCACTGAACTGAACAATAAGCTATAGAAATATAAAGCAGATCAGACTCAAAATCAGGATAATTACTTTTTTAAGTTAAAGGCTGCATCATTTTTGAAAGTGTGGGTATTCAGTTCTCCATTAAGAATTCAGAATTTTCTGTTAAATCACAAAAATGTAGAAATCATTTTGACAGATAAGCTGTGTGTAATGGAACTGGTGGGAACTAATTGTTCAAATGGAAGTGTTTTTGTTCTGTCTGGTAGATGCTTCAAATATTATCATTTTTCAGGGTGATTCTGAGAATGTGTATTCCAGTACTTGTTCAAACGTATCAAAGGGTATTCTAAATCTGTAAATTGTTGATTGGGACAGCCTTACTACCTTTGTAAAGTTAAAACATTGAATCACGCTCCTGAGTCTAAAGGCACAACTGTCTAAACAAGGCCATACACAGTGCTGTGAAAAAGTATTTGCCTCTTCCCAATTTCTTCTATTTTTGCATATTTGTCACACTTGTTTCAGATTATGAAACTAATTTTAAGACAGACCTAACCCAAGTAAACACAAAATGCTCTTTTTAAATGAAGATTTCATTAATTAAAGGAAAACTCTTGTTAAACCTTACCTGAAAAAAATGCCCCCTTAGCTATTAATCAGTTAGCCAAATTTAACTGATTATTGGGTTCAATTTCACTAGCCACGCACAGGTCTGATCACAAAACAAAGTCATTGAAATTTACCAGTCTGGAAAGGGTTACAAAGCCATTGTTAACTCTCTGGACTCGAGTGAACCACTGTGAGAGCCATTATCCACCAACGGAAAAAAAACTGGGAGTGGGAGACCTACCAACATTTTACCAAGAGTGCGTCAACAACTCAGGAGGTCATAAAAGAATCCAGATGAGCACCTCAAGAACTGCAGGCCTTGACTGCTTCAGTTAAGATCAATGTACATGCTTCCACAATAAGAAAGACCCAGGGCAAAATGGCATGGGAGAGTTGGCTCATCTCACATTTGTCAAAATATCTTGATGACTCCCAATACTTTTGGGGTAATATTCTGTGGGCTGATAAGTCAAACACATGGGTCTTGGTTCATCTGGCGTATGTTACACTGCATTTCACCATAAGAACAGCATACCAACACACAGTGGTCTGGGGCTGCTTTGCTTCAGCAAGACCTGGACGACTTGTCATAACTGATGGAAGCATGAATTCTGCTCTCTGTCAGAAAAATCCTGAAGGAGAATGTCTGCCAGTCAGTTTGTGACCTAAAGCTCAAGTACAGTTGGCTTATGCAGTAGGACAATGATCTGAAGCACACAAGCAAGTCCACCTCTGAATCGCTCAAAAGAAACAAAATGAAGGTTGTGGAGTGGCCGAATCAAAATCCTGACTTGAATCCCATTGAGATGTTTGGCAGAACCATAAACAGGCAGTTCATGCTTGGAAACCCTCCAGTGCAGCTAAATTAAAACAATTCTGCAAAGAAGAGCGGGCCAACATTCCTCCACAGTGATGTAGAAGACTTATCGCAAGTTGTCGCAAATATTTGACTGCAGCTGTTAGGGTGCATTTACTTTATCACATGGGTGATATAGGTTTTGAAAAAATCTTTATCTTTGGTAAACATAATTAAATAAAAAACATTTCATCTTTTTACAGTGAAATCAAATGCCAAAAAGAGTTGGGGGGGGAGGGGCTGGGCGGGCTGATTGAGCACAAAATAGTCAATAAAAACGACTTTTTCTCTGGTCAATCCCTTCACTCTAGTTGATGGCACAAAAAAGGCTAATCATTCTTTTGAGTTATTTTATATATTACTTTATTTATATAATACAGTAAAACGAATCCTAAAACTATTAATAGTAGTAAGCCTGCAATTTGTTTCTAAAGTTGATGATCAATCACCACATAAATAATTGTGATTGCAGTCAGGTGATTTTGTAATAATTGTGACAGGCCTATTTGTTTTGATGCCTGATTACACAATTTCCTGTAGAAATGACAAATTCCCCCTCTTTATGTGCACAAAGTACATAAAAAGCATCAGTGCTTGTATCAGGATACAAGACCTGGTATTACCTGGTAATGGTTCGAAACAAAAATCAGTTACTGCCCATCCCTATCAGCAACTGCTGTAAATAAACAGCCTCTCTCTCTTTCACTTGTGCTCTCTCTCTCTCTCTGGCCTCCATCCCAAACACTGTAAACACAGGCTGCCCCATGGGAGCTCTGCCTGGGCTACACTCCCTAACTACTGATAATGATCACTATTAAACAGGCCTGCCTCCAACATGCACTTCTATTAGCTTTCGCAGGAAAACAAATGCTTGCTGCAGTTTTATGCAGGCCAGACAGAGTCCTGCAGCTCATCAGAAAAATGAGAAAATGAAAAGGTGATAAAAGTCAGTGCGTGTGTTGTATGGAGAGGATGGCTAATATGTGTGTGTAAATCAGATTAATCCATTCCAGATCAGCTCCCTCTTCAGATGAATGCTTTGTGAAGATGATGGAGAATGCTAATGATGCTTCCCAGCCTGTGGCTCTTCGCCAGGCCGAGATGGCTTCTATGGTTACACAACAAAATACAAGAAAAAGATTGCACTCTTATCGAAAATTTGCATTCTTTATCAGGCGCTATATGCCTGCTAGGCCATATTCATAAGAAATGTGGCTGATAAGAGATAAGCTACTTGGTGTTCAGTTTGCGTCGGTGGTGAGGAGAATCAATGAAAAAGTACACTAGTTTTTTAAAAGGTCAGAAGAGTCAATGAAGCTTAATCTTCATGGCTGCTGGAAGCAGTAGTACCTCAATATCCATTCTTGCAAGCTCCTACACGGAGGTCAGAGCATTTACTACTTTTTTAAGGATGCTAGCATGCTGAGCTCTATAGTATATGTTCAATGTCAATTTCCATTTATTAAGTTTTTTTTTTTCTTGGAGGTTCACATCACAGCTAGTTTAAGGGGAATCTGGCCACATCCTATGGTTTTATATCAAAAACATGACTGCAAAGAGCTAGTGGGTGCGCATGAGCTCAGTGAATAGGAGTGAAAGGAGCTAAATGGCTGAAAATGAAAAATATTGGAGCATTCACTGCTATTAAAGAGGCACAGTTTACTACATAAATCACTGTGCTTTTTAAAGGCTGAAGCTGGCCCCAGCCATGCCCTAAAAATTCTCTCTAAGCCTAGATATAAACTGAGTAGGGCTTCCTATTCTAAGAGAACACAGCAATGGGCTAACACTGCCTTCAAAATGAGAGTCCTTGCACGAATAACCAAGTAAATAAATAAAGAATTAACCCCCTAAAATGAACACGCTTAACTTCATGAACATGCTCCAATGTTTCCAACCGTTTATGCAGGACCTTACTTTCATATTGGTAAGTAGAAAGATGTATTCTGTTAAAAAAAAGACAAGTTACCTGTATATTTCCATGTTTTCTACAGCAAATAAAAAAAAAGCAGGGCAGTAGGATTTTAGGATTACTGCTACTGAGTGCTGATTGGTTAGTGAACTGCTGGGCTCATTGGATGAGTCAACTGGTTCACACACACATCATCAAACTGAGACACTGGGTGCGCTCCAGTATTCACCTTGTGCATGTGCCACAGTGTGGGCATAGTGTCCACCCCATTTATAAGCAGCATACACTCTCAGAAAAGAAGGTACAACACTGTCACTGGTGCAGTACCGTTCTTGTCACTGTGGTGGTACCCTCAGGGGTACATCTCAGTACCTTTAGTGATGGAACGTAACTGAACCATAATCCACTAAAATTATATTTCCTAAAATGAACGAGCTCCACACAACTGATCTCATCACCAGGCTTTTTATGAAATGGTCCGTTTTTAAAAAAATAGTTTTTCCACTGGGAAATACTTATTTAAGGTACACAGTTGGACCACTGCTGTACCTCTGAGGGAACGTTTACACTTTGTTTGTACCTTGATGAACGAATCATGTACCTGCATGGTAGCTTTATTTCTAACAGTGTATAAAACTGGCACATGCCACTTTTTCTGCCTGAAAGCTTCAACTCAGTAGGCAAAGTTGTGTCATATGATAAACAATACATAAAGTATGAAGAGCAGACCTACCTTTACTGCTAGTGTTGACATAGTATTTGCGTCCCTCGGCTGACATGTAGCACTTCCAGCCCACAGGGAGAGGAACATTATCTGCCTCCTCTTCGACAGTGGAATACTCCTGACACATACAACACAAAACAGTCAAGAAACAGGCCGTCGTAAAAAACGCATTTCAGGAAAATCTTTATTCTTTAGACTATTGGGACAAGTACATGTAAAATCTGTCAGCTATTCAATTATAAAAGATGATGATTAATGCATTCCAGTTTGTGACAAGCTAAAAGCATTTCCTTCCACAAACAGCGTTAGTAACCGAATGACTCTTCTAATGAATCATATTACCATGAGATGTGAGCACAGTGACCGATTTCAGATGTCCTGGCAGAATGTTTGGAACAAGGTCTGACAAATCATGCGTTTGTTTTGCAGCGCTTCACTAACACAATATCTACTCATCAACAGCAATCACGCTACTGCTCAAATCACCATTAGGAGTTAAAAACATATTACACAGCACAAGATCTATATTTAGACTATGAACGTCATAAATCTGGATCTGGATCCATCTAGAAACCACAATGGATTATATACATGACTACACTCGTAAAAATAAAGGCTTTTAAATGGTTCTTGGCTCTGAAGTACGATTCCAAAAGGTCAGTCACCTTCACCAAAAGGTTCTTTAAGGAAACAAAGATGGCACTGCTCCAAAGACTCCTTTATGGCATGTTTCTTTTTAAAACTGTGTGCGCCCCAATCTCTCAGTGTGAGATTAAAAAACTTGGACTCAAACATGCAGCTAGCATTAAGTCCATTCTAATGTATTATGAAAAGTAAACATATGTAGCTAGTGCCACAGAAATACTTCATTCCTCTTAAAGTGATGGAGCAGTGTATGCTGCATGACTTCAACAATAATTCATACGCAGTGATATTCAGCAAATTAATTGTATATGACCTGTCAAAAACAAACCTAATGGCCTCTCACACCTTATCTGCGGCTTCCAGCAGTGTCTCAGACTGAGACAGAAAACAAACAGAGACAGAAAGGGGTAGCGGGGTGGGCTGGGGAGGGAGGAACAACAAAAAGACCAGAGAAACAGAAAGCAAAACAGATGGACTGCGGAGATGCAAAAGGTGAAAAGAGAAATAAAGGTAGAGCTGAAATCAGCTAGAAGGAGAGTCAGCTAGCAAGCTGCAACGTCTGCAGACACAGATCAAGCTTGAACTGCTGTCTTCAAGCATTGGCCATCAATAGAAGCTCAGCAGGAGAGTGGGAGAAAAGGACAGAAGGGATGAAGTGCACCAAAGGATATTAACCCATCAAACTGCAGACTTATTATTTATTAATCTTAAGGAAAAACACTACTTGATCTGATTTTTTTTTTTACAAGTATTTTTTGTATTTTACATTTATCCATTTCTTACAGTCAGATATGCAAATGAAATGTTATCTGATCAAATGTGCAACAATTTGCATTCAAATCTTGAACGTTAGAATTAAACAGTGTATTTCATTATAAAAGAATTCTCCAGAGAAAGGATTTTACAGTGGAATCTCACTGTTGTATCGTTCAATCTAGAAGTCACTACGCACCATTATTGTACAATGTTTTTAGATCATTTTTTAGAATGTTGTAGCATCAATCCAGCTATTAGTAATACATTAGGAAATTCTTCAGTAATATCCTTCAGAATGTAATTAGGAACAAACAAGCACATTTTTGTGAACGCAGGTATTCTAGAAGGTGATATTTCTGCATCTGAATGTAAAGAAAACCTGATTTTGAGAACTTTTTAAGAATCAGTTTCACAGCTGCATTGCCCAGTGAGATCACAGAAAACATGCACCATTTATGTGAATGTTGTCATTAGCACAAGGAAATAGACATATTTGCAGCATTCAAGTCAAGACCTTTCGAGCTGAGTGCTAGTCAATACCAACACCTAAACACATTGAGACCACGTCAAGACAAAGACTTTGTAGCAGTTGAGTCCGAGTCAAGCCCAAGACCAGAAATGGTAAGAAAAAGTTTCCAGTTACCTCAGACAGAGTCACTGCACTCGGCTTGACTTGAGTTCACCTTACCCTGAGACCAAGTCCAGGTTTAGCCATCATTAAAATCAGTAACTTTTGGAAAATATAGTTAAATACATGTTGACATTAATGAATAAACATGCTGAAATAAAATATCTCTACTGAGTTTTAACATTATGATTGCAGTTTAAAAGGACATGATATAGATGTAATTTATCCAAAAATCCTTGCATTGACTAAAATCAACATTTCGGCCTGTGGTGTCTTGCCTTAAGACATTCAGCATGTACTATAATTTATAAACCCCTTAAAACTATTGTAAAGTTATTACATACTAAGGCATGTTATTCAGTAACTACAGGGAATTCAGTGCAAATTGGTTGAGCTTTTCTTACATTATAAAAGTGTGTAATAAAACTTTGGGCCCATTGGTGGGCCCTAGGTATTTTAAGCATTGAACTAATGCATAAGTTATGCAGAATTTAAGTGTGGATGCACATCCAATTCCGTAGCAAACGTCAATGATACGTTCGTCTTTAGTTGGACAATGAATGGGAAAGTTCATAATGTTCAACATGGCGTCTGTTTACAGGGAAGGTTCCACTCTTTTTATCAAAGAGACAATCAGATTTCTGTTAAAGCTGCAAGAAGGAAAGACCCCCTCGTTGTTGAGATCTGTGCAAGCTAAAGAAAAACCAGAAATAACACCAGTGATAAAAAGGTATTTTGGCCTTTAGTTTGGAGCTGATTTTGCTTCAGTATGAAAGGGTTAAGGGGTTAAAGGAATGCGAAAATAGCAGACTGAGCATTCTACTGCATCGGGCTGCCACAACCAATGCGATGTAGGCGGACCACCTCTTTTGAAGTGTGACATAAAAGAGACTCTGCACTCCTTCACTCCCCTCCCTCCCTCCTCTCTCTCCTTCTGCCCATCCCTCACACTTTTCCTTGACTCTGTTTCTCTGTTTCAAGGTTTAGTCAAGGACCTCATGCATGCTGTGAGGGGGGTACAATGGCGAGCTCTTGTACACACGAGGGGGCCATTCTGAACTGTACTGCTCTTTCATTCAGCCACTTCAGCAGAAGACAGAAGGTTATTTAGGTGCACTGCTGGTATGAGTGTCTTTCCTGTCAGCTTCCTCAAAGCAGCAAAGACAGAATTCTTCTGTTAGAACTATGCTGCCTTTTTCCTACTTCCGTGATTTAAAGGAATAGTTTAATCAAAAAATCTAATTTACACCACTTTCTTCTACCTCAAGTACAGTCCATCAGTCTGAAGTTGATGTCCAAAGTTCGCTCCTTTAGGTTTGCACCATGGTCCTGACTGTTAACTAAAACTATGACTAAAACAAAAGCTAGTGAAAAAATCATGTTAACTCTAATAAACATTCAAAAATGAATAAACAAAGGGAAAAAAATAAAGAATTAGAGAGTTTAGAAGTGGAACTCCTATGTTTATCAAATACCTGCTATCACAACATCCATCACAACACATCCTTAAGAACTAACCAAAACTAAACTGAATTCAAAACCAAAATAAAGAACTATGTAAAAATAAAAATTAATTAAACATTTTAAAAACTGTAATAACTCTTTGTACTGGAAGGCGAATGTACTGTACTGTTTGTACTACAAGGCTAACGCAGCTAACAAGTAATAGAAGCTTCTATCCAACCAACTGGTGTTGTGCAAACTGCTTGCCTAAATCATCACACTCTGAACTCAGATGTCATGTTTTTAACAGTCTCAAACAGACTTGCTTGTGTTTCTGACACTGTATGACATTGGTGACCAGTCCTCCTCCTTAGATAGCAAACAGAGGCAATACTGAGATGGATCTGGTAGGTTTGATTAGGGTTGGAGCTGCAGGAAAGTAGATCTCCAGGAGCAGAGTTGGTGATCACTGCTGTATGACATGCTGTTATCTATACTTCTGTTTCTTATTCCCACTCCTTGCAACCCACACCTTTACTACCCTCTGCCCCAAGCCACCTGATCCAGCTCGTGAATGCATTCTTAATCAGTTCTTGAGCTGGATCAGGTGTGCTGCACCAAGGAGTACCTGAATCAGTGCACTGCTGTGAGTCACTGGGAGCAGGTTTTAAAAAGTCCGTTTTTTACAGACAGTTTATTCTTTTTGACAGGTAACCTTGGTAGCTGCTTGGTAAATGTTAGCAACTTTACCACTACAAGTCAACTTTACCACTACGTACGTTAATAGCACATCAGTAGCTGATTAATTAGCTTATAAGTACCAGTTCTATCACAGGTCACTAGCTAGTAAATAGCATTAGGCACATCACTAGCAAACTACTTCAAAATGAGGTGCCCAGAACATCAACCCTTTTGCTGTTTTGTCTGTAGTCATCTTAACATAGCACAACCTACACCGATGCATGGAATATTTTAGTTAGTTCATGAAACCTAATGCAAACAGCAGTATTTCATGTAGAAATGTCTGCGTTATAAGTAGCCTAGTAGCTAATGCTAAGCTAGTAGAGAACATTCATTTTCCACACTAAATTTAATAATACTTATAGCCTATAAACACTGACATTTGAAGCTTCTAAGACATGCATGGAACAGATTCTTTACTTTGTATGTTGCAGCTCTGAGTGAATCCCTAACTACTTGATTTAAAGCCTAATACTACTGAAGCAGTCTGTTAGCCTAAAGCTGCCTGTCAAGCTAGCTGCAAAACCTACATACAATGAGTGACTGCATATAAGCATTTGTGCATGCTAATACGCAATCAAGAAGCAAACTTTAGACAGCAAAGATAAGTCGTAGCTGGTCTACATTCCGGGGTCAGGGCCAAACTGTGTACACTAGTTTTTTCGCCAAATCATTTATTTAAAGAGATTCCCTGTAAAAACAGTAATGGCTTGAATGTTCCAGCACTGAAGCCATTTCAGGTCAAGTCGAGAGAAATAGAAAAAGACTGACTGTTCGTTTTGTCGCTAATCAGTGCCCTTAATGCTGAAACATCTCTGATCTTTTATCTCGGATTGGCTTAATGTGTGAAATTTGTTAATCTGCATGGGTCTGAAACTGCCAGATACACAGCGACTAACCTCCAATCTCTAAAAACATCTCCAGCTAGTTATATTCATGAGCCTGGAATAAAGAATCACTTTTCCTCCAACAGTATCATATCTGAATTATTAATTACACTTTTTTTCAGTTTGAGTTTATAATTTTATTCTAAACTATGTGACTGAACTGATTCTAATAGAAAGAAAGTGACCCCAGACTCCAGAAGACTGGACAGAATTTTGCAAGAAGACAAGAGGAGAAAGAAGGACAGATTGCAAGAAAAACATTTTTACTGGGTGGAAGATAAATACATGCGATCCCAGGCCCCTGAGTTCACATTGTCTCTGTTGCAGAGATGGGGGATTAACCAGAGCTGCAGCCAAGTTCTCACATTGTGAATCCTTGGATTTTCCCAGTCAAATCCTGTCTGTAGTTGAGCGCTGGAATGCTGGATGTTAGATGCATGTTCCTACCCACACTGATCTGGGATCAGCCTTGCAGTTTCTTTCATAATGCTTAATATAGGAACCTTGAAGGAGAAGGAAGTCCTACATCAGTACAAAAGAACAACTTTTCCCTAAAACCTAAAAAATAGATCTGAAGAAAAGTACTCTCTTTAGAAACTTTGCGGTTGCACTTGAGCTGACTGCATTCAAACATTTACTTTGGGTGAACCAGAGGTAAACTTAGCTGTTATATTTCAGCAGTTGATATTTGATATAGAGTGACAGAGCGTAAGTACACTGTAGATGTTTCTAACAATATGGATCATGAGTGCATTTACTTTCTGAGCTATACGGACTGAGAAATACTCCCTTGTGCCTTGACTTACCAGCCTTCACATTAGATTAGTACTAGTAACATTACAGAGTACTTTCTGCTCAGGGGCCATGTGGCCTGATCTATTAGCTTGCGATCCAGAGACTTGTACACAGTAGGGCTAAACGAGTAAACAATTTTATATCAAAATTGCAATTTTACAGAGTATAGTTTTCAAATCACAAAAGTTGCAATTTTAACTATTCAAGTTTTAGGCACAGTGCCCTGCGATGGACTGGCGACCTGTCCAGGGTGTATCCTGCCTTCCGCCCGAAGACTGCTGGGATAGGCTCCAGCTCCCCCCCGCGACCCTGACGGAGAAGCGGCTTAGAAAATGGATGGATGGATGGAAGTTTTAGGCACAGATGACTTTTCATTTTCATATATTTGAATGGTCATGAACCTGTCCAGGGTGTATCCTGCCTTCCGCCCGATGACTGCTGCTCTTGCACGCACCCCCTGCGACTCTTTGGGAGAAGCGGCTTAGAAAATGTGTGTGTGTGTGCGTGTGTGTGTGTGTGTGTGTGCGCGTGTGTGCATGTGAATGGTCTTGAAAGTGTAGTGGCATAGTAATATTAAGAAGCTGAGTGGTGTCACTGTCTCTGGTCACTGTCTACAAGTCTGTAGGCTTGAGGCTCCTATCCTTTTTGTATGTGGGGGGAATTTAACTTATTAAGTAGAGCTTGTGAACTGTCAGTCTGGCACACTACATTCATACATATGTTCAAGCCTCAAGCCCAAAAAATTAATGCGCTGGCCTTCTTGGAAAAAAACGTCCTGCAGCTTAGTTTATAGAAAATAATCACATTTAAATCACAATACTTTGGCAACATATCCGCCATAGTTGTATAAAGTGAAAAACATTTATTTATATTTTCCTTAATTATCATTTATTCTATTTTATTTTATTTACCCATTTCCCCCAATTTTGTCATGGCCAATTCCCAGCTACTAGTTAGGTCTGCTACTATCACAAGCTGCTACCAAGATGGGAGGACTAACATGCTTCCTTCAACACACAAAGTCAGCCACATATTTTCCCACAGCCTCAACGTCAGGCCAACACACATGGAGGCAAACACCTCTCTACAGATGGTGGCCTTTGTAGCAAACTTGTTAACAATATAAATTCACATATTTTGAGAACATCACACATGACAATGCCAAGAAAATTAAATAGCAGTGTCCCTGTTCCCAAGGTTTATCATAACTCAGTACTCAAGGTATCCAGTCTTGACTTGAGAGAACTCTTTAAAATCCTTTAAAAGCTTGAAATGGTGGTTTCTGTCTGGATAACGTTTACAACATTGGTCCTTGTCCATAATTCTAAGAGAAGGAACATTCCGATCAAAGTGGCTTTGTTGGTTTTGTCAAACATTCTTTTAGCACCAGTATTAAGGATAAATGGGCTCCTTATCAGCGCAGACGCATGTCTTGATGCTGAGATCAATGCCATCCATCAATACCACCCAAAACTATCTGTAGTCAGTCAGCTGCAGTTAGAGTTAAGGACCTTATCATCTATGTAATGTATCTATGAAATGTGAACTAATGTAGCTAGCTCCATAAAAACATTATTCATTCTCCATTATATAATGCAGTACACGGCCTGACCAGAAGAATAATTCAGCACTCTAATATTATATTACAAAAGATAGCTGTTATATAAACGATAAGTGTTATACAAAATATAACTGTGAAAAAACACCTCCAACACTTGCTACTGTTTTAAGCATAGAAAACTCATAGTTCACTAAAGTAGCCTGAAAGTAGCCTGAAAGAGCTCAAGCATGACCCTTTCTGCACCCTTCTGTAAAGTGTGAGACCAAATGGAAGGAATGATTAAATAGGCAAAATTCAGCACACTCAAATGAGTTAAATATGAGAAAAAGGACAAGGGGAAAATGTACGGGCACATATTTTTGCAAGCTAAAAACATGGCTATAAACAAATTAGATTTTATTGGACATGAGTTTTGCCCTGTTTTTGAGGTAAGGAGGGGAGTTATAACAGGCAGCAGAAGAGGGTCTGAGTCATGAAAGCAGAAACACTGGCAGCAATAGAATATTCAGATCTGATATACTGCACAGTAATGAAACCTAAGGAGTTTTGGCTTGCTAGACAGGACTGAACACATTACCTGTGTAGACATAAAAACCAGCAGTGTGATCTCACTTTCAGAACAGTGTCAGTCTAGTAGGGAATTATAGTGGGAAACGGTAGGGAAAATTTATGATTTTATTGTTTGGCTCTTGCTGAACATCAAAAGGAAGGTTAAAGCCAAATGAAAAGAAGTTTTGAAATGAAACTTCCAAGCTTCCATGAATTTTCCAAAATCGATTAAAAAAATGATGAGACGTTCAAGAGAAAATAGGACTTCTAACAACCATGCAAGACCTGGGAGACCACCAAAATTGTCAACATCAGATAATCAGTACTTAGAGCTTTCATCTCTGAAGGATAGGAGATCTGTCAGATCAAAAAACAAAAAAAAAAACCCACAGGTGTTCCTGTTCATCCTTCCACTGTGAGAAGACAACTCAACGCTGAGAGTCTGAAAGGACGAGGAAAGAAAATAGACAAAAAAAGAAGAAAAACTGCAAATCAAACAAAAGAAAAATGTTCTCAAAATATCCCAAAATTTGGGATTATTTGGATCGTGAAAAGCAGAAATGCAACTAACTTCTAAGACTGAACTTTGAAGGTGTGAAAATATATCCCTGCATATTTCTTTGAAAAATTAAACTGGAAGCAAAAAATGGAAGTTATATTAAAGGCCAAGTATGGACAGAAAAAAATATACTATATTTATTTGATACGATATTTATATTTGTTAAGGCTTCTGTTTACTGTTGTGTTAAATGTGTTCTACTTTTTTCCCTGAGACTGAAAAATGAACAACTTGCAAGGTAATGACCACAAAGTATGTCGTAAAGAAACATGTAATTTATTAGGCATAAAAGGTAAAGACTCACCAAAGAGCATGACTAGAAATGGCATACTGGTTTCAATGAGTATCTGTATTAGGTTGGTATCAGAAGAAAATGCTGGATTGGATATCGGAGGGAAAAAAGTAATGAATCCTGAAAAACAAATCTATCCTAACAGCAGACATTCATAACTGATGATGCGATGCAGTTAGCTGGGTATTTTCTTCTGTTGGAATAGTTTGAGCATGATAGTCTACTTTTAGATCTTACACGAAGCCTCAATAAAAATAGCTTGTTTTAAGCTCTGTAGTACTTAAAGAAAAGGTTTCAGTATCAGTGCTGGAAAATGTGGTACAGCACCATCTCTAAACATATTTCTGTCTGATGTAAAATCACAACCCCAATATCCCACCAGAAGGCTTTAGAAGAAGCATGTAGCAGGTTGTGGACCAATGGTTAAAAAGAGACCAAGAGGCATATGGACTTACATCACCATTTCTTGGTGACTAAAATACTATAACACTACAAACACTACAAATCAATTTGAAGGACATTATAAAGTCACTTAGTTATCATCAAACTAGAGATACAAAGCTCTTACCATGTGCTCCAGTTCTTCAGACGAGCTTTTACGACAGAAACGTCAAAAGGGAAAATTCAGGATGGTGAAACATGGGAGTTCTAGCATCTGGCTCGAGAGAAGAACATTGTACAGAAACTCCCCTCAGCACAAATGACACAAATCCCAGGGCCAAAATCCAAGGATGTGGAAAGAATGAACAGACATGAACCATAACCCCTCTTTTTTTCCCACAATTTCCCAAAACAAAAAAAAATAAAAAAAGTCTACATGAAATTTCCAGACTTGAGAGCTTTCTAAAAGGCTTTGTTTGGGAGTTCCAAATGCAAGTGGGTTAAGAGGCTGTTCATGAACTGACAGGGCTTTTAGAGACGATGGGTAGCACAATGCCTGACACTGTGCAGATGGAGAAAATGGAGAAATGACACTCTTTCTCAGTCAACAAGGCCAGTTTTGTGCTGCCTGACTCAAACAGACCTTGGGCAGTGCTTCTCCCTGCTCTGGATCTCCCCCCATCTCCACGTGTAACAGCAGTGTCTCAGACACAGACAACTGCTGAACTATTCTCACTGCTTCCCAGAACAGAGAGCTAAGAAAGAGTGATGAGCAAGAGGACAAAGTACTGTCTTGAGAATGCAGAGTAAATGAGGCAGCATGAAGCTTCCATAGCCGAAAGCTCCCTCTGCACACAATCCATCTCCTGGCAAGAGCTGTAACGCAGCCTTGGATATGTGATAAGACTTATGTTTTTATTTTAAAGCAGTACAGCAATAACTCTAAAATTTCCCTTATACTAGATGTACTTGATCAGCCAAGACATATTTGATGTCTAAAGTTTGCTACTTGTAAGTTTGCTTCTTCTTTGTAGCTATTGTAATAGAACCTTGTAGTCCACCAAATACTATTTTGCAAACTGCAGGCCTCAAACTTCATCAAGTTGTCAAGTTATATCAGGAAGACATGCTTTCTGACTCCATATGACCTATTCCTATCCATGTAAATGAACAAAAGTATGGACAAAAGTTTTACAATGTTATTTAGCTTTGTGACTGTCCATGTGACAGTAGGGTTGGGGCTACATGTCATTTTGAACAGGACAAATATCTGTCATTATTTGAAACCATGGGTACAGTTTCATATTCAGTATATTAAGGACTGTTTCCATACAGAGTTTGAGGTTTACAGAAAAAAATTGCACATCACATTTTGAAAAAGTACATATATGCCATCTTACACTGTTTACTGCTGCTCGTGTAGTTTGTTAGCTCCTTTGACCATTTTTAGCAGAATGGGTTGTTAACCAGTGTCTGCATCTGAGTCACACTAAATTCTTCTTCCTTCATTCTGAGTGAAAAGTTTGAAAAAAAAGCACACTGAACTTGATGTGAAGGTTTGGTGCATTGAACCCGAAGACAATGAACAAACATTAAACTGTAATTAACTATGACAATTATTGTTTTTGAAGGTGATTCCTGTGTGTGCTAGCATGCCATTGTGTCGTTCACTCATGTCATTCACTTGTACTAAACAGGGCAACTCACTGCTGTATGTGTGTATGAAAACAAACCAAGACTGGAGTGTCTGAGAATGGATTGGAGTGCAGAACAAATTGAAATAAAACAAAATTGAAAGAAAACAAAATAAATACTACATATTCATTTCATGGTCATTATTAATAATTACTGATAAATCAATAAGTGGTCACAATCTGACACTGGAGAGAGCAACATGGTGAAAATATTTCACAACACTTGAAGACATTCTCACAATACATGATGTCTGGCAATAATTCGTTTTACTGAGGTCTAATAAGCTGGCACAGACAGAAAAGAGCCTAACAGAAAAAGATTACTATGCTTTTCTAATGAATGTTTCATATACTGCATTGCACTAAAGCAATTTAACTATGTTCTCTTTTAATGAAAAAAAGTACTAAATACTAACTAAATACTAACAACATCCATGACATACTCAGAAAAGCGTATTGTGACATAATGTATCATGATAATAATAAAATAACATCATGTTGCCCACTTAAGCCTCCATTACTTGTTAACCTTAGCATTGCCCCAATGCAAAACTAAAGAAGACAGCAAACACGTTTTGTTTGACGGACTACATTTGGGTAAGGAGGTAACTGTGTAAATCTGAGGATGTGCTCCTCCTCACCAAACCATGTCTTTATGGAATTCTCTTTGTGCACAGGGGCACAGTCATGTTGGAACAGAAAAGGGCCTTCCTCAAAGTGTCAAAAATGACTGTAGCATTAACATTAGTCTTGGTTGGAACTAAGGTGCCAAGCCCAAACCCAGAAAACATCCCCTTAATATTATCCCTCCTCCACCAAACTTTACTGTTGGCACTATGCATTCAGGTAGATAGTGTTTTTATGGCATCTGTGAATCTGGATTCGCCCATCAGACTGCTACATAGTAAACCGGGATTCATCACTCCCAGAGAATATGTTTCCAGTACTCCAGACTCCAGTGGCAGCCCCACCACCTCAGCCAAGGCTTGGCATGGCAACCAATTTCCTGATGTTCCGTACACACAGTTCTTCTGTTGATGCTGCATCCCAATGTAGTCTGGCACTCTGTAGTGAATAATGAAACAAAGAATTTTGTGCTTCCGCACTTGGCCGCCCCATTCTGTGAGTTTGGATGGTCTACTGATTTGTGGCTGTTGTTGCTCTTAGTTGCTTCAATTTTACAATCAAAGCACTTACAGTTGACTGGGGCAGATCTAGCAGGGTGGAAATTTCACAAACTGACTTGCAGCAAAGGTGACATGTTTTCACAGTGCTACATTTAAAGTTCTTCAGTATGACCCATTCTACTGCCAGTGTTTGTCTATGAAGATTGCATGGCTATGTGCTTGATTTTATACACCTGTTATCAAAGGGTGTGGCTGAAACAACAATAATATGGAAGGGGTGTCCACATACATTTGGCCAAATAGTGTATAATGCAGATGAGCTGCTAACATATTGCGATCAATGCTTTCATTCACCAGGCAACAATGTTTCTGTTATACTGTTTGAAAATCTTTTTATATCCTTCTTGAATCTATTTCATAGACATCTGACTGAAAAAAGTACACCTAAATGAATTAATGAATTGAATTCACTCCTGCAGTGTAACATAAAACAGACAGAAATTTGACAGAAATGCATCTTGACATTTTCCATGATTGTGCTGGGTAATTTCTTAAATAGGTCAACCTAAGCTGTCACGCAGTGTGTGCTGTCAAATTAAACAGCCTAGTAAATAAACGAAGCACTAGTCTTCTTTCGAGCAGACAGCTTCATTATATCATGGTTCCTGTATATATATATATATATATACAGCAATGCAGTTATTTTACTATTAATCACATGTACTGAGATTGTTGTAAAACGTTTCACTCCCTGTAGGCCTCTACTGGTCTATGAAGAAGATTAAAAAAAAAACACTGTCAAAAGAACACTGCCAGACATCCACTGCAACATCTCCCACCCAAGCAACACCTACAAGAGCAGCAGTACATGGGCATCACAACATTATAACAGTTCTCTGCAAAATGCTGCAAAAACACATCTAAATTGCAACTGTTTCCAGGGTAAATGATAAGTCCTCCCTTAAGACAAGCACAGAGACGCAGTGCTCCCAGCAGCAGATGTGCTTGATCAGGATAAAGTTGTTTGTGATGCGCATCACTTCCATCAGTACTGATCCAGGGAGATTTTAATACTTAATTAACTAAAGGTTTGAGTGATTATATCTACTACTAAAAAAGTGGCACACATCATGTGGGCATACATAAAAAAGCAACATGCATACTTCAAAAATTAGTAGCATACCATTTTAAAAAGGATCAAGTATACTTAAAAAGTAGCATGCATACTGTCCGCATACTTGTAATATGCTTAGTGTGCAGATTTTAGGCCTGCATTAAAAAAATGTGTATGTATATTGTGTGCATGCTTAAAAAAGTAGCCCTGTACTTAAAAAGTAGTATGCATACTTTAAAAAAAAAACAAAACACATACATAATTAGTGTGCATATTGTGTGCATAGCATACTTATAAAAGTAGTATGCATACTGTGTGCTAATTTCAAGACATACATGCTTAATAGCAACGTGTGTTGCTGCAGTCCAGTGATAGTCCACACATAAAAGTGTCTCCCTCAAACTTTGTGCCTCCAACCAGTCAGATTGTTTACAATGGGCAGAAAAGCTAGTCTTAAAAGCTTTATTTGTGTATGTGGTCAGTGAAATGACTCACACCCAAGCAAACTAACTTAGCTTCTCAAAAAAACAAACAAAAAAAAAGCACTCCTCCAATCCCTTATGGCTCCCAGCCTAGTGGGCTGCTTGCTGAACGGTACGGTACACAATAATAGCTGGTATAATATTACAACAGGCAAAACATTTTTTGTAGGTGTGCATATAGTATGCATACTCCTTTTTCAGTACACATACAAATTATGTATGCAACATACATATGTAAAACACATACTTAACACTACTCAAAAACTAAAACTAGCATGCATACACAAAAATTTGTATGTGTACTGAAAAAGGAGAATGCATACTATATGCACACTGACAAAAATGTTTGTACATATGCTAGAAAAATTGGTACTGATGCTTAAAAAGGGATGCTTTCTTAATTAAGGCACTATGCATAATATGCATAGCAAAAAGTTTGTACGCAGACATACATTTGCATATTTAAATAAGTTGTATACAAACAGTCAGTCTAATTTAAAAAGTACCTTAAATACTTAAAAACAAATAGTGATTGTACTGTGTGTGTACTTAAAAATTAGTATGCATTCTGTGCGCATAATTAAAAAGGTATTAATAAAAGGCCACCAGAACCACGGTGGTCAGTGGGCATCTGTCCCACCACTGTGGCAACACCACACTACTTTTTGAGTTCAGTACGTGCACATAAAAACTTTCCCTAAACCGTATGACCAGCACAAACAGACAGAGTAACACTGAGCGGCAGAGCAAATCAGAATCTCCATTTCAGCTGGGAGACCTTCTGTAGATGATGCACCTGTCTAACTCTTTCTAGTTCGGCTTTGATATGAGTTTCCCGAATTCAGCTCCGCACCAAACTTTTTCCAGTGAACATTTTAGCTATACTGCGTGCACAATCTGCTGCTTTAACATTTCACTCTTTACAATCACATGGATCCTGCACTGCCAGCTGCTGTAATTAACAACGGTTAATTAACAAAGAGCTATAAGATAACAATACACATTTGATTATGCCATAAATGTAAATGTAAATTATGGATTGTGGAGCAAATTATCGGCCAAGCATCAGCGACCTGATCAGTTAAATTGAAATTATTATTCACAAAATTGATAAGCGTCTCTATTTTCTGTTTTTATGGTGAATGTGAGAGCAACAGGGCTCTTGCATCCCTGCAAAACTTCTGATCAATAAACAAACACCCACATGTGCAATTCAGTCCACCTTAGCCCTTAGAGTCCACCATCCAAATCAAAGGGAAGAGATAAAATATCACACACAAAAAAACAAAAAAAACAACACAAACTGTGGTGCATCTTTAGAAAATAAACTGGGTATGAAATTATCTTCTTCAGAGATGATTACTAACAAATACTGCTATCTGAGGCTGCAGCTACTGAAGCAGAATCAAAACAAACACTGACACTGAATCAGCACCAAGTAAAAGTACTGATATTGGTAATAAATAATTAAGTAAACATAAAAGAGCACCAAAAAAAAATTGCGAAGAAATGTAACAGTAGCAGGTCAAAAGTCTACTTAAGTACTGAGTACTGCAGTGGAGTGCAGTTCAGCTGTATTCTTCTCTTTTGGGGATTGTTTTTGGTCTAAAAGACAGAGCCCCAAAGTCAGAAATGCAACCGGTCACAAAGCAGTACAAATATGGACTAAATGAATCCTATGACTCCTAAATCCGTATTTAAATATGAATGGCTAAAATGTAACTGAGCAAATAAGAGTCCTTTACTCGCTTTAGTAGAAGTAATATGATTTGAAAATACTCAGGAGTAAAAATCCATCAATATTTTACTGAAGTACCTGTACTTGGGTAAATGTAACAAGTTACTACCCACCTCTGAGCAGGTTTACAAAGACACGTCATTAGCTAATTTCGTTTTCCCACTCAGCCAGAGGTCTTCATGCGTTTTGCCCCACCACTGTTGGAGATGTGGTGCCACCCCTGTAGTCAAACTAGTCTGTGCATTGTGTAAAAAGCAGCTTACTTAAGAATGCTTACAACAGTACAGTGCATGGGTAAACAAGTAGTACGCATATTGTGCGGATATTTTGAAAAGCATGTTTGCGAATATCAGCATAGTTTACAGCTGGTTTTAGAACAACCACAAACGGCCCGACGAGTCAAATACACCAGAGTGAATGAGGAGATTCTGCAAACACCTACGGTCTTACTTTACTTACTTTAACCCCGTTTCTTATTATTTTGTTTCTGGTAGCTTCTCTCTACTGTCTAATTTCATGTGAACAACATGACCTCCAAAGAACGGTGGAATGTAAGTTTACCATGCTGTGCCCCAGTTGGCAGGAAACATACTCTTGGCCATCGCCACAGCTCCAAGACCCTCCATGACCTCCTCTGTTTCAGAGTCCACTGAAGGCAAATTAAGCTAAAATTCACTGCAGTGATATGTTTTTCACACACCCACACATCCATATACTCACTGTTTCTGTCCTTTCAGAGTGTGTTTTGTGATGATGGCTGAGGGAACAAATGGAGTGAAAGACTTGCTGCTACACATTTGGGAGTTCATGTAAGTTTATTTTCACGGCTGTTGATGCCCACCTTGCCCGCCACCGTGTGTCATTCTGACCACAGCCTGCACTTCATTCTCCGGCACTATGACAGAACCTGAGATTCTGACTGAAAGCGAGTTAAGTACATTTTGATGCTCCTGAAACGAGTAAGACCCAAATAACAACTACACGACTAAACCCTTCGTCATCCAAACAGATAAGGAGCTAAATCAATTTCAAACATATCACAAAGACTTACATCGAAATTATTAAAATTGTTTTACATCCATCCGCTTCTCCCTCAGGGTTGCGAGGGGGTGCTGGAGCCTATCTGAGCAGTCATCGGGCAGAAGGCAGGATACACGCTGGACAGGTCGCCAGTCAATCGCAGGGCAGACAGACAGACACTCACACACAGGGGCAATTTAACATGTCCAATTGGCCTGACTGCATGTCTTTGGACAGTGTGGAAATCATACATACATTTATAAGCCGCTTCTCCCTCAGGGTTGCAACGGGGGGTGCTGGAGCCTATCCCAGCGGTCATCAGGCAGAAGGCAGGATACACCCTGGACAGGTCACCAGTCCATCAGACTGGCAGACAGTCACTCACACCCCCACTATTTAACATGTCCAATTGGCCTGGCTACATGTCTTTGGACAGTGGGAGGAAACCAGAGAACATGTAAACTCCACACAGAGAGGACCCCGGTCACCCGGCCGGGGAATCGAACCCAGGCCCTCCTCCCTGTGAGGCGACAGCGGTCACCTTTATTTGACTTATACAGTGCGATGTAAACAAATGGTCAGAAACAAAATTCCCCCTCTAGCGTCTGTGGGGGGAATTACACGTCATGCGCAAGAGTTGCCAGAAAGAGAGCTCTGCAAGAAAACCATGGAGTGAATTTTGTGCTAAAAAGGATCATGATGTCAAATCATTTCTGTTTGGATACCAGGAATAAACCATCTAACTCATGTCAAGGCTACAAGCACACTAGCCGCGGTAGCCCAGCCACGAACGTACCCTGACCAACTGGCATAAAGCGGCTTAAGAAGAGATGCCATGATTGGTGCGCTAACAGGACCCGCCCCTCGGCTGCTCTGATTGGCTGGAGTTTTGACGCAGCCGTTCCGACGTTTTACAGCAGGTGTGCAAGTTGAGCGCACGCCGTGGAGCCGAGACCAGAAGTGGTTTGCGCGCATGTGCGAGTTTTGAAGGTGGCGAGCGCGATTGAGCACGTTTCCCAGTGTTGAATGAAACCAGTGTTTTGTTGGGTGAATCCGAAGGCGCTTACCTGCTGCACTCCGTGCTGACAAGTGCGGTGAAGTTCATTAGCTGCGCTCCTCTGAGGAGAGCTCCTCTGCTGACCCAACGGTTAAAGTGCCATCCAACCACGTCCTCCCCCATTACACAGCACCCCAGACATCTTTCTCTCACCGTATTACTTCAGCTTCTTAAAGGGGAACTCCACCGACTTTTCTAAATTTCTATATAATCAAATGGTTAAGATGGAATCAAGGTCATTCAGGGTGGTTTGCTGTGAAAAGCTCTGCTCTAGAGAAACCTGCAGAACTGTTCACAGTGGTGATGACACTGTTTTAAAAGTTGTGTAATAGTTTTGAGAAGTTTTTGACCCACATTTATTTTTGAAATACAATCATGGTATATGCAGCATTTTGTAAGGCAAAATTCTCCCAAAATAAAATATGCTTTTTTCAAATTTACTCCTATTAAACCATTATCAGCATATACAAATTCAGAAAACACTTGTAGGTTCCCAGGTGGTTTTAGGATAGTAAACAAAGTGGCTGTATTTGTTTTGTGGACATAGCAACCGCTGGTTCCTATTGGTAGCTGGTAGTTTTTCTACAATGCACCATTTCACAACAACTAAATTATGCAGAAATGTTTTAAAAAAATCTGAATTTCCCTTTTTAAGGGCCTTCCATAAGAATCTTATAGTACATTTGGACAGGTATAATTTACTAAGGTGTATACCAGGGTGCAGGGTGTTCTCCCTGTGTCTGCATGGGTTTCCTCCCACAGTCCAAAGACATGCAGTCAGGCCAGTTGGACATGCTACATTGCCTCTAGGTGTGAGTGAATGTGTTTGTCTGTCTGATGGACTGGTGACCTGTCCAGGGTGTATCCTGCTTATGCCCAATGACAGCTGGGATAGGCTCCAGCAGCCCCCCGTGACCCTGAGGGAGAAGTGGCTTAGAAGATGTGTGTATATTGTGCTATAAGCTTACTGTATGGAGATGAAAATACCATATATGTTTTGGAAGTGTTAGTTTCTTTTTGTATTACTACAGCTCTTATAATGAGGGCATATACAGTATAGTGAAATTATATACCACTATGAAAATAGGTGAATTAATATCCTGCCATGAGACATCTTAACTAGACAGAAACAGAAACCTTGTGTAAGCATTTCCTTTTGGCAAAGCCATGCATAACATTGAGAAGTAAGCCGCCCTTGTTATAAGCTCACCTTGCTGTGACATTGTGTCGTGCTGCAAACTGGAGAACTGTTTTAATTAACACGATTGTAATTGAAGGTGAGAACAGCCGTGCCAGTGATTGTTGCTCTTTTGTGCTGAGCACATATCTAAATTAGACATGGCAAAATGACGAGGGCATGATCCCAGACAGCGGCCCTGGCACCAGACTCATTGGGCTTTGGTTTATCCGAGTCGTTTCAGTGCGGCACGGATTCAACAGCTGCATGTGAGCAGGGTCTTTTGATGGCTTGGAAGCATTTCCGCCTCTGCTGATCCTCATCAAAACTTAAAACAAGTGAAAACAAACCTTTGTCGATCCCTCTATTGGAGTCATTCGTGTCTGGATAATCTGCCACGTTTCCCCATTCACGAAAATAGTGTGTGCATAAAGCATTTAAAGCTGGTGCTGATATAGTTAGTTATGATAAACTAAGCACAAATGGAGAAGGTTCCCTACACATTTACTCTCCACTGTTTCTGCAAACAGCATGTCAACATTTTGACTTAGTATCTCTATATAATATCTTTTCTTAATATATGGACATACTATGTCAAAATGTTTTACTTCTTTTCTCAAAATATTGACTCATTGTGTTAATCTCGAAATATTGACTTACTGTCTAGAAAAAATGATATATTATCAATGCAATGATTATTTACTTTCTCAAAATATAATATCTCATTATTTTGACATAATGGGTTGGAATTTTGTCTTAATAAATCAAAGTCCTGAGAAAATAAGTCATTAGTTTGAAATACTAATTCAGGGGTGTCCAATCTTTTCCGCAAAGGGCCGGTGTGGCTGCAGGCTTTCATTTTAAACAAGCTGGTGGACACCTGACACACTGGCCCTTTGCAGGGCACTAGTCCTTGAACAGGACTTAAATTTACAATTCTTAAAAGAGAGTGTGATCCAATTGAAAAAGTATTTTTGGCAATAATTGGGTTGTTGTAGCATAGTCCTGTAAAATGAATGAAAACATAAAGCCAGTACATTAGTATTTCAGTGTGTAGTATGCATGCATGAAGGTTTAGGCCTTTATTACTTAAAAAGTTTACATTCACACAGATCATTTAAAAATGTTTCTTTACAGAAATACCCAAATGTCTTTATGGCAGGGACCAACTGTTTTTATAAGATGAAAAATTATGCACAGTTGTTACATTTTATCACTGTATGTGCTTATCTTTCATTACTGTTCAGTCAAAAAACATTCTTAAATTGTAACATAATATAGGAAATTTCATTGCAAGTTATTTGGGGCCATTTGTATTGGTATTTCTACTCGTCATGAAATTACACACAGTGTCAAATGCAGCTGGCTGTCATTTGGTGTAACAATAATAAATGAAAACAATGGAGTTATGAGGTTTAGATCTGACACTAATAATGTACTTTATTGTTCCCACTCTTTGAGGCTGTTTGAGAGTTTGAAAAGTAACTCATCAACAGCATCACAATGCTAGTTGGTGTTACACCCTGTTCTCCACAAAACGTTTCCTTTGTGCGTGACGCTACACTGCGGAGACTTGATATTGATGTGGATTAGGCTATTTTATAGTGCGCTGAGCTAAATATAACTGCTCCTTGTGCATCTTGGAAGTTGTCTGTGAACAGATTGGTGCTGCCCAAACAATACATGTCCATGTATAGGACTGAGGGTGCTTACCAAGGACAATGGCTCTGTATAAAAGGAGTAACACAGGGAGCTTATGATCCATCCTGGAACCCAGATAGGTAAGTCTGTCATCTCTTTTGGTATATGAAGAGGTTTAATTCTAGCGATAAAGACTTTAATTGAACTTGTCAGTGGACTGCTGTGGTAATTCTATATGAAAATTTGTTTAATTATTGCACTGTATTGTAGAAATGCATCGATGTGGACTTGAATAATCAATATATTATTCAATCGTTGAGACATTCAGCATGTTTTGTTGTGAATTTAATGTTGAGAAATTAATCAAATTTAATTTCCTTACAGTGGAAGCGATGGGAACCAGGGGTTCACCATGTCTGCAATGCAAATATAGCCATTTTACTTAATATCCTAAACAACCACTGAACCTACACACGTTTTCTGAGTTTTTTAATGTAATGTTGGTTATGGTAAAATCTAAATAAATTTGTTTTATGTACTACTTATGGCTTAGAACACCCTGCATGTACCTCTGTGCCATGAATGGGTTTTAAAAACATGTTTCAGGCCAAAATCTTTTAACAATGTCTCAGGTGTCAGGCAACATATTTGTAGCTGTTTCATATAATAGTTTTCTATTTTTTGGAGCCATTAAATGCTTCAGACGTCTGGTTCCTGTCACCACCACCGTGAGCGCTTCAGGTTTCAAAAGTTTCTTTAAAATGGAGCATTTCACACCAAACCATTCTGAATTGCTTTGATTACATCTTAATTACTTAATTATGCAGCATTTCTGAAAAACTATTGGAATTCCCTTTTAAGTGTTGCATTGATGTTTTGTATAGCTAAATAATGTGGGCTTGTGCTATAATCCTCATCTGTTCTGCTTCTAAAATGATTCAGTACAATACTACTGAGCTACTATGTAGCTTCATGTGTCAAGTGTGATTTGTGTGATTTGCTTTTTATCAAAAAGGTGATCCTCTACAAACACCTTCTAAAAGGCTAAAGGTAAGTCTTGCATTACACAAAGTCCATAGCAGTACTTCAACTAAATCCCACGTCTTTGCTATTTCAGTTCTTTCCACTCTTGTCGCTGATCCACAGCTGTAGTGAAGCGCTCAGGATGAGCACTGATGCTGAGATGGCTATCTTCGGGGAGGCCGCCCTGTACCTGCGCAAAACCGAGAAAGAGAGGGTTGAGGAGCAGAGCCGACCCTTTGATAGCAAAACAGCCTGTTACGTGTACGATGACAAGGAGCTGTACGTGAAGGGGACCCTTCTGAGCAAAGAGGGCGGCAAAGCCGTGGTCGACAGTGAGGATGGCAGGGTACGTCAGCAACACATCATCTGTGAACAACAGTAAAAAGACAGCATGACTTCAGCGCTGCATTACATAATATTTTTGTCAGAAATGAAAGAAGCATCCTAAATACACAGAGTGGATACAAACATTGTTTGACATCATCTTTATGCAAAATGACAAAGTTATCTTGTCATCTTGCTGATTTTCCAGAAAGTTTTATAACTTACACTCAACTAACTAAACACAGTAGAGAGTAGAGAGGTAAAGGTGTCAAAAATACAAATGAATTTCCATGGCACTCTTCAAGTTAAAAAGCTTAAAAAGTCATTCCATTGTTTTTAAGTATCAAGGAAGCTCAAACCAGTAAACTTTATACATCAGTCAGGTGATACATTATGACCTAGTCCTTATTTCTACGCTCATTGTCCATTTTATCAGCTCCACTTACTGTATAGGTGCACTTTTTTTGTAGTTCTGCAATTGCAAACTGTAGTCCATCTGTTTCTCTGCATACTTTGTTAGCTCCCTTTTACCCTGTTGTTCAGTGGTCAGGACCCCCATGGACCCTTATAGAGTAGGTACTATTTGGGTGGTGGATTATTCTTAGCACTGCAGTAACACTGACGTGGTGGTGGTGTGTTAGTGTGTGTTGCACTGGTCTGAGTGGATCATATATAAATATATGTAATTTAGATGTACACACATGCGCACGCACACACACACACACACACACACACACATTATATATATATATATATATATATATATATATATATATATATATATATATGTGCGCGCGTGTGTGTGTGTGTGTATATATATATATATATATATATATATATAAGTAAATGGCTGGGTAAGTCAGTAGCCCATCATCACATCATCATAGTCTACAAGAAACAAACTCTTCCCAAATCACCAAATAATACATTGGAAATTCTTGCATCGATTTGACCTAATACCAGTAAGACAATTTCATATGCATGTTACTCCATCTTCAGTCTGTATATTATGTTCCTCAGGGGAGCCTGGCACTTTTCTGCATTACTTTTGTTTTCGTTCTAAGGTCCTTAATTTCTGGAATCAGGTTGCCACCGATCTTACAGTCTTACTGGACCATGATGTTCCATGCTCAGCATCTATTTTTCTTTTAAATTATTTTTCTTCTCTTAACATTTCAGCTCAGCAGAAACGACTGTTGCCCTGTACTTTGACAGCTGCAAATAATTGTTGGTCAATCGATGGAGTACTCTACTCACTCCATCTCAAGATGGCAATAGATTTTGTCTGATTTTATTTCTTTGGAGCTTTCAGATGCTTGTGTGCATGGTGCTCAGTCAAGAACTCTGGTGCTTGGAAGAAGGCGCTCCAATCAGTGGAATGTTTACTAGGCCCTTGCTGGAGTTATTTATTTGTTTTTGTATTTTAGGAGGAGGCCCGTTATTTAACCTACACATATATCTATGTATGTTTATTTATTTATTTACTTGCTTACTTATTTACTTTCTCACATTTGTTCTCATGAAGCTATGATACGTATATGCGTATGTAGGTGTATGTATGTTTTTAAATGTACTGTCCGAAACACAACCAGGATGGGGAGGTGGGAAGGGAAAGGGGATGTTCTGTGTTCTTATGGTGCATGCATGCATGTATGCCAACATATAAGTTAAAAGACAATAAAACAATTGTTCACAAAAAAAGGAACAAACTCTTTAAATTCTGGAAAAAATTTGTGCAAAATTTCTGTTTATTTGCTGAGTTTATTTATTTACTTGCATGTTTACTTATTCAGTGCTTCATTGGTTTCTTTATTTATTCACATGCCAGAGTGTGACTGTCAAGGAGGACCAAGTCTTCCCAATGAATCCTCCAAAGTTTGATAAGATTGAGGACATGGCCATGATGACTCACCTCAATGAACCGTGTGTGCTGTTTAACCTCAAAGAGCGCTACGCAGCATGGATGATCTATGTGAGTCTTCACTGTACAGTGATGCACTATACAGTAGTCCTCATGAAGATTTTACATGTGTACTCTTTTGTAGTCTCATTAAGCAGCTTTAACTGTGACATCATTTTAAAAAGGTGCTGTTTCTAATTTCGTTTGACAGACCTACTCTGGACTTTTCTGCGTGACTGTGAACCCCTATAAGTGGCTTCCAGTCTACAACCC